>NW_024038200.1:1062500-1173533 GCF_016077235.1 Cyprinodon tularosa
AACACAACGGAGATCTAGTCCTATTGGCAGACATCCATTTAAAATGTAGGCAACGGCATGAAAAAAGTGGTTTCTACTTTTACTTTTATACTTTAAGTACATTTACAAGCCTGTACTTTGTTACTTTTACTTGAGTAAAGAAGTTTAATCAGTACTTCCACTTTTACCAGAGTATTTTTTAACACAAGTATCTGTACTTTTACTCAAGTACGCAAAGTGAGTACTTTTGCCATCTCTGCCTATTTGTGAGATAAAATGTTTTGAGTGTGTCAGTCAGAATAGGAGTGAGTTCAGGGAAATCAAGTACCAGCCACTATGCTGTAATGTTTAAGGTAGGGGGGACAGAAAGCAGATGACGGGTGAAGGGAGGGTCAGATAAGAATGAGTTCAGGGGGGACCAGATTGTTTATCTGGCTAAAATTTATGTCCTTGATGAATTTAAGTGTTTTTTCTTGGGAATAACCAAATGTGTGAGAAAGATCTTTATGTAGGGGGTGGGTTTGTTCCTCTGGGGGGAATGCGTGAGGTATAAATGCCTCAGTCAGAGAGAGCTCTATCTCACTCCTTCCAAGGACGTGAAATAAAGTGTCACTGAAGGTTTTTACAGGCAGCTTTTATATTTGTCTTGCTTAGTTAAATTCCCTCCAAATTAACAGTGTTTAACAGCCAGGCGGCGGCATCTGTTTCACGCAGAAGGGATTTGGTGTATTTATATTGTGCCAATTCACTATAGATTTCATCTTAACCTCGTTTACGAGACAAAAGCCCTATTTAATATCCAGAAATGATTATTGAAATGAGTGTAATGGAATCTAAACATACGGCCAAATTAAAACTCGGTCCCAGTTCTAATACTGTGCTGTCATATACACCTTTATTGGATTTGCTGTTAAAAAGGTGTAAAACCATTGACATCATTTAGGAAATAATTGTTTTCTTACTGATGATGCAATTATTGGTACGCTGGCGGCTCAGTGCTGATAGGAAAGCACGTCCTCCTGTGCTGCTTGGAGGCTTTCCTCACAACTTTAACGTACAAATCTTAATAATAATTTAACTTTATTAATTTCACATTGGAGAAATTTACCTCCGCATTAAACCCCTTGACCTGCTCATGTTTATCTCTTTACTGAAATGGCCAAAACACAGTCACATGGTGTTTCATCCACACGCCTTTTAAACGGGGCTTTAACATTTCTTAAACGTGTTTCAGTTTGTTTTTTTTTCAAGTATTTTTGGTTTTATAGCTGTGTAAACAAATAAAATGAGATTATTCCACCTGACATGTGTGACTCAGCGGGAGTAATGCAACAGCAGGTATTCATATTTACCCCCTAATGGCCGCCATCATTGGAAACTAGAGGCTGAGACCTTTTCAAGGAGAGGTCAGAGGTCATGTGTGACATTTCAGGTGATGGAACCGGCATGCGTTACATAAGCTTGCTCTGTTATTCTTATTTTCTATTTAGTGTTTGGTGATTATTGGTGAATTTCAATGAAACTACGACTAAATCTTTGGAGCAGTTCTATTCTATTCAGTTTATTTCTATAGCTCCAATTCACAACATGTCATCTCGGGTCACTTTCCAGTTCACCAGATCATCCAGTCAGATTGATTCAAAGTTTTCTATCTAAGGAAAACCAGCTGATTGCATCGACTCATTGACTCTTCAGCAATCCCTCACACTAAGCATGCTTGTAGCGACAGTGGAGAGGAAAAACTCCCTTTGAACAGGAAGAAACCTCCAGCAGAGCCAGGCTCAGTGTGAGCGGCCATCTGCTGAGGCTCACTGGGGTTCAAGGAGAGCAAAGGCTTCGCCTCATGCAGAAGGTCTCCAATAATGGAAATCAGCATAACTGTCTGACCAGATTCCCTTTTATGAGCGGAAAAATTCATTTTTGCACTTTTGGCATTGTGCCCTAATCCCATTTCCTCCCAGCATCCTGCCCACTAAAACCTTTGTGGAACAAACATGCTTCAACTGATTCAGTCCAGATTAGCTTTAGTTAGAGTCGAGATGTGGATCTATAAAGTCTGAGGGTTCATCCACAGTTTCAAATGGGCTTAATTGTGTTTTTCAGTGTTTATTTTGGAAAAGAAATTGGTGAGGCTGTTTTATATTTTGTTTTTATTTTATTTTTTTCAGTTTAATCACCTATAAATCAGACATGGTGACATTTAAAATAGTAGTTCTATCTGAAAAAAATATTCCTCTAATACAAACAAATGTGTTTCCAATTTATAGTTTGGGAGCTGGACTTCTATTCACATATGTCATTTCGGGCCAAATTTGCTCCTAAAACCCTCAGGGCTTAATGGGCCAGTCCCCTTCAGGAGCAGTGGGCTGCCATCTTTGGGCGCCAGGGGAGCAGGGTGGTGGCAACTCTGGCTCAGATAGTTGATTTCAAACTGACAACCTCAGGATTGCCCTAACAGGATTGCCCTAACCACTAGTCCGCCGCTCCTCTAAAACCTTCTGTGGGGTTTTCTTAAAGGTATTCTGCACAAAGGCAGCGGCGAGAACGTCTTTGTGACGGAGCAGCCTCCAGTCATCACCAGCATCATGGGAAATGGACGCAGGCGCAGCATCTCCTGCCCGAGCTGCAACGGCCTTGCAGACGGAAACAAGCTGCTGGCGCCGGTCGCCTTGGCGATGGGCATTGACGGCAGCCTCTACGTCGGCGACCTCAACTTCGTGCGTCGGGTGTACCCATCGATGAACACGACGGGAATCCTGGAGTTAAGGTACAACCAGACAGCCAGAAAGGAAACATAGGCCTTAGAAGACGGAGCTGTTATGTTGCAGAAGAGAAGCTGCACAAAGAGAGGGCTTAGCGCTTAATGTGTGACACAACCCGTCTTTCTGTCGAACCACAGCAACTCCACAGCATGATGAATAAAAGGCGAGAACCAAAGGATAGAAAGACATGAGCTTCATTATAAACTCAGCTTGATATTATTTCCCCAGAGCGTTACATGTTTACGTTTCCCTTTTTCACACCTTCAGCTTTGGATTTTTGTTCTTTTGGAATTTCTCTGCAGACTGTGTGAATTAACATTTGTTTTCTTCTGCTTTTATGTCCTTTTCTTCCTTAAAGGAACAAGGATTTCAGGCACAGGTGAGATCATTCTACCAATAGAAACCGCCTAACTGTGCTAACGACAGCATGCAGTGTCTTCATACCCCTTAAGATTTTCCTCATTTTGTCGAATTGTAGTTAAAAAACCTAACGAGTTTTCTTTCTGTGTATTTTTTCTAAATTAACACAAACAAGAGCAGAATTGTGACAAAATTTATGATTTTCAAATTTCTTGGCCTGATTTATAACTGTATTCTACCTCTGTTACTTTGCTGCCCCTAAATAAAGTCCAGTCCAAATGTCTGATATCTGCATTCTAAAGTTAAGATGGATGCAGATGTTCTTTGAAGGCTTCAGAGGTTTGTTAGAGAAAGAAAGCAGGAGGGAAGTTATGCAGGAGATTTAGGCCTAAATTCTAAATCATATCCCAAAACTATGATTTAGAAACTCACAGAGGGTTCAATAAATCATATTAAAAAAGAAAAACTCTCTTTTTACCCAGCATGCATCAGAGCAGACTTGTTTGTTCTCCAAACCAGGGGCGGATTTAGGAAATGTGGGGCCCTAAGCAAAGACCGGCAGGGGGCTCTCTGAATGGAGAAGACATAGAACAGCCCCATTCTCCAGATAGAGAAATGTTAATAGAATAGACATCCATTATCTGTTCTAGGTTGTGTCCCTCTCTTCTTGTCCCTTTTCTTCTTGTTTTCCTCTCTATGTTTTGTACTCAGCTGACTTTTCATGCTGTCTCTAAAGGAATGAAAGATTTTTTCCAAGCACTAAGCTCACTTAGCTGATTGCTCCTTCCTGTGTTTCCAAAAAGGCCAAAGTAAATAACCCAGTCCTTCTTTTCACTGTAGACAAGCCATGATCTGCTTATCTGTTCTCCATTTTTCATTTGGATGAAATAATGGCTGCATGAATCATGACAGCAGACAAGATAGAGGAGAGCAGGAGGCGGGGTTACCAATCTACTCGCTCTGGAGAGCAGAGTTCGCTGCTTTTAGATGTTGTCTCCAAAGTCTCCAGTAGCAGAAAAAAGTCTCTAGATTTGGCGCTAGGAGCTTTTTAGAAATCAAAGCGCTAGAGGGGTCTGAAAAGTGGCTAAATATAGCGACTAAAGCGCTAAGTTGGCAACACTGCTCTTTGCATGGTTTGTTTTCAAATGGTTTGCTGCTGTCTGTTTGGACCTTTCTGAACATGTGCAGCAAATGGACTGATCCAATATGGTGGACACTGAAGGGGGGGGCTGAGACACATTTATTATCAGCGTTCTGATGGCATTTTAGCCAAAGGATTTTTATCAGAAACATAATTAATGTGCACAAATAAGGAATAGTTCTATTAACCATATGAGGCCCCCAGGAACTTGGGGCCCTAGGCAAATTTCTAGTATTGCCTAATGGTAAATTCCCCCTGCTCCAGACTGACAGCTGTCCCAGCATGCACTGCGGCAGCAGCAGCTTCCAGGTTAGCACTCACAGAGCTCAGAGTGGAGGTGAACTTTGAATGTGGTGATGTCATCAGTAGGTTTCCCTTACCTTTGACCCAGAATTATACTGCGTTCTCCCGTTCTCCACAAGTCCAAACTTTCCTGTGTTCTTGTCAAGAACGTACTTGACGAGGACACATGTCCGTACTTTAGTTCTTGTGAATTGAGAAACGGCCTTTGACTCAACTACAAACCTACCCAAATATGTCTTTTCATCAGACCTGTGGTAACGGACCTCACTGAACACACCATTACTACAATGAAACATGACGATGGCAGCATCATGCTGTGGGTTGAGAGGAAGGTGGATGAATACGATTTACTTTTTAAACATGACAAAATTCAGAAAAGTCTAAGGGGTATGAATATGACGCCTCCTTGTGGAAATGTTTTAACTAAAAGATGACCTGCTGCGTTGTTCTTCTTCTCCAGCAATAATCCAACCCATAAGTACTTCCTTGCGGTGGATCCTGTATCCGGGGCCCTGTTCATCTCAGATACCAACTCCAGACGGATTTACAGAGTCCGCTCGCTGACGGGAGGCCGGCTGCTGTCAGATAACGCTGAGGTGGTGGCGGGGACAGGGGAGCAGTGCTTACCCTTTGACGAACGCTGCGGTGACGGTGGAAAAGCCACTGAAGCTACGCTCATGAGCCCTAAAGGTAGGATCCTAACCCAACTTTGCTTTCATCATCAGTTTGAAATAATAAGAAGAATAAAAGTCGGTTAATAATTAGATTTTAGGAACAAAAAGCTTTGATATGAATCTGTAGTTAAGCTCAGAAGAAGTTTTACATAATAGTAGCGCCTGTTGGCTCCACTAAAGCAGGACAGAGACTGAAACGGTTTATAACCCAGGTTAATGTTAAACTTGTAATAGAATCATTTTTATGGATCAGTGGATCTCGGCACACTGTGACACCAAACTGTCAAGCATGTCAGGCTGTAACATTTCTCGTCAGTGACATGACAGAGTGTAATGTTGGGCTGCAGGATGCCACCACTCTACTGTATGTTTATGTCTGAGTCGCTTTATTTTACCTTTCATAAAGCCTCATTTTTAAAAAATCAACTTGTTTCTTTGCACTCAAATCTTGTGTTTTTCATGGAAAAAATTCCCATTTTTACTGAGCAACAACTTTCTATGGTTTTCTGCTCTTTATTTTCACTGTAAATCATAAAATTGTAACATTGGTTAAGATTTTATAGGAGGTATGTCTGCAGTGGGGAAACTAACAAAGCTGAAACAGAAGAAAAGGAAAGGATGACAGGAACTTTCAAAGAAGGAAAAAAAGAAAGGATGGAAGAAAGAAGGAAAAGACACGAGATTGGGATGAAAAAAATACACTTGGAAGAATACAATGAAGGAACGTTCATAGAATAAAATAGAAATCCCTTTATTGTTCAACAATGGGGCAATTCTGGTATTTCAAGCAGCAAAAAGATTCTAGAAAAAATGGCCACACAAATGTGGACCTTAGAAAAATATATAAGAATAACAAAATAGTGAAGAGCTAAAAGATAAACAATAAAATACTGTAAAGTGTTTAAACAATATAAAACTGGAGAATAAATAACCAATATCCAGCTATGGATATTTTTCCAGTAATGGATATTTGAAAATAGCAGCAACATCAGAGATGTGCAGAATGACAGCAGCAGGTTATTTAACTGACTAAGGTAGAAACTGAGCAGAATCAGCATGAATGGAAGAACTGGTTGAGGTTGTTGGGAACAGTGGTGGTTCTAGAGTCTTCCAGCTGCTGGGAGGAAGGATCTGTGATAACGCTCCCTGGTGCATTTAAGGTGCAGCAGACTGTCACTGAAGGAGCTGTCCAGTTCAGCACCAGCTTCATGCGTTTAGTGAGGATCCGTCTGTTTCCCACCTCCTGCTCTGAGTCCAGAGGGCATCCAATCACAGCTGGCCTGCCTGATCAGCTGATCCAGCCGCTTCCTCTCAGCTACAGATGAGCCGCTGCTCCAACAGACACTTCATAGAAGATGGCTGATGCCACAGCAGAGTCAGAGAAGGTCTCTAGGACCCCCCCCTGCACTCCAATAGACCAAAGGTTAACACTTAAAAAAAGGATTCAAGGAAGGGAGAAGAAGAAACAATACGGAAAATAAAAAAGAAATTAATACGAAATCTTGGACAAAGATTAGAACCTGGAAGCGCAAGTATTTAAAGTCGTAGGGAAATCATATTTAAATTTCAAAGCATTTTGGCTTAAACATGTATATAAATATACTCTTTATCAGACCATAATGTCCAAAAATGTAGAAAATTTCAATTAAAAGAAAAATCCTTTCTTAAAATCTGTGCTTTTTTCCCATTATCTTCTGCAGGCCAGTTAGTTCTACGTCAGCCTGAACACCTAAATTTGGCCAATCATATATCAGCGGTCATCTGTCAATCACGTTTTCGGTCATAGCTTCTTGATTCATGTGTCGCAGCTAATATACGCAACGGTTGAAATCAGAATCCTTTCCTTTCCCATTGAGTTGCGTCCCAGTGTTCACGGGGATGGACGTCTGTGTCTTCGGCAGGCGTAGAGCTAACAGAACTGGCAGCGTTGCGAGGCAAGGGCTCAAACATGTACGGCTGGAAGCCTTCTACACCAAACCAAGCTTCTGCCGCCCTGGCGTCCTCTTCCACAACATCTTCGTCCCCGCTTTCCTCCTCTAAATAAAAAATGGATGACGGAGGAGACTCATCCACGACCTCCGACACTAAACTCTCCTCCTCTTGCATGTTTCCGCTGTCCATAGCGTTCCTTGACAGCGTCGTTTCTAAGTCACCAATTTAGTGCTACTTGGTCCCAATGGAATTTCCCATTGGGAACCTGCTAGCACTAAGATGCTAACTGGTTAGCAAGATGCTTCCCACAAACCGCCCACAACCAAACTTGCTTGCTAACCTTCCTCCACAACAATCGACCAATCACATTTACTCTATTCAATCATGTAAAGTTGGGCATCACTCAGGGGAATTTGGAAATGTAAGGGTTGGAACGGCCGCTTCCTGATTTTTTTTATTTTTAAAAAATGTTCCCATACCATTCCAGACACATATACTATCATTTTATTCCGTAGTCGATCCCTTATGTACCTCTGCTGTTATGTATCTCAGTTCATCTAGAATTTATTTTGAAATACAGCTTCATGTTAGGCCAAAGAGCTGCTAAAAAAAAAAAACTAGTTAGGAATAAATGACAAGTTGAACGCTGAGATCAGAAAAAGTGCACAAAGTGAAAAAGCAGGGCAGGTAAAAGTGCAGAAAAGACCGCTTTCCATTCCACTCACAGCCTGCAACTGCCCTGTGAGAGGCACCCATCTCTGCATCCCGATGAGTCATTGGGAAAACAAACCCTTCTCAACATTTCAGTGCCAGTTCCATCCCCGAACAGCCGCCCACCCCCCCTCACACCCCCCCCATCTGCTGAGGCACCCAGCGATCCAGCTGCCAGGGCTGCCATCCGTTTTTTTGACTGCCGCACAGAGTGGAGTTTAATTGACTTAAAATGTCTGCTGGGGTTGAGTTATGAGTCGTCACTCATGCGGTGTTCATCTCTGCACTCGACAGGCATCGCCGTGGATAAAAATGGCCTGATGTATTTTGTGGACGCCACTATGATTCGCAAGGTGGACCAAAATGGCATCATCTCCACTCTGCTTGGCGCCAACGATCTCACTGCCGTCCGACCGCTGAGCTGTGACGCCAGCATGGATGTCAGCCAGGTAAGGAGAGAGAGTGAAGGTGATTGATGGCTGTGATAGATGATGATGTAGGGTCCCCTGGGAGCTGAGCTGTGAGGCTCCGTGGACACCAGCCAGCCAGAGGGTCAGGGTGAGACTGATATAGGGAGGAATTAAGGAGTCTGTGGATCAATGAATGGATGAGAAGAAAGAGAAGCCTTCCGCAGTCACTTAGAAAAATTAAGAGACTTCGCTAAACCTTGGCATTAGTTACTGTCTAACGTATACACTCTCTGTTTCTGCCTAACAGGTCCGTCTGGAGTGGCCCACAGACTTAGCAGTGAACCCCATGGACAACTCTCTCTATGTCCTGGAAAACAATGTCATTTTACGCATCACTGAGAACCACCAGGTCTGTACTACATGGGCAAAAACCCCTGAGGGTGAAAACTCGCTATAATGTTCTGACAAGATTTGGTTCCAATTAGGCTTCCTCAGGCCAATTTAAAAGTATAAGTTTTAAGTTTTATCACAGTGGTAAAGTAACTCCTTTATTAGTTCCAATATTACCCAACTTTCTATGATATAGAGCGCTTCAAAGGACATTAAACTAAGGTAAAAGCCCATTTTCAGTACAAGAACTCAAGATAGTTAAACCTACAATGGACTGGCTTTGATCAAAGCATATTTCTATGGATCTGTGAATTGGGAATTCTGCCAAAAGGGTAAAAATACTATAATAAACACTGAAATGAGCAGTTTTATTTAAAGCAAAGACACCCCATGTGCAATTGGAACATTTTAGCATGCAGATTTATTACTATTAATGTTCAATTCTATTCAGTTTATTTCTATAGCTCCAATTCACATCATGTCATCTCAGGTCACTTTCCAGTTCAACCAGATCATCCAGTCAGATTGATTCAAAGTTTAATATCTAAGGAAAACCAGCTGATTGCATCGACTCATTGACTCTTCAGCAATCCCTCACACTAAGCATGCTTGTAGCGACAGTGGAGAGGAAAAACTCCCTTTGAACAGGAAGAAACCTCCAGCAGAACCAGGCTCAGTGTGAGCGGCCATCTGCTGAGGCCCACTGGAGTTCAAGGAGACAGAAGCAGACATAGAAAAAGAGGCATAGATACAAAAAGCAGCTGTAAAAGGCGTCCCCGTCTAGGAAACACACTGATATCAGATTGAGCTTGGCCATCTAAGGCTATGAGGCTCCCAATTTGTGACAATCATAATATCTGCTCCTTCTCCTACTCGCTTGTGCACCTGTTTCTGTGTGCCAGTCAACTTCTGTCACACACCTATTGGAAGCCAGTTATTGTTAGACTGGGGTTATTTCTGTATAATCTCATCATATATATATATATATATATATATATATATATATATATATATATATATATATATATATATATATATATATATATATATATATATATATATATATATATATATATATTTATTATTATTATTATTATTATTATTATTATTATCATCTCTATTGATTCAATATAAAAGAAATGCTCATTACCACAAAATTTGTAGCTAAAAATAAAAACAGCCAAATAATTTTATGTTATTTCTTCCTCCATCATTCTCAGATCATGCAGATCTTGTCTCATTCAGTTTTTTCCTGTTACTGTGTCATATTTCTCTCATGAGGAATGTTCATAGATAAACACTGAGTGGTAGAAAAGTAGATCTAAGCCTAGAAGTCTATGCTCATAAATCGCAACGATAAAACAGAAAAATAGCTTATACCAACCCCTCTTATAACAACTCTAACTTAGCGTATAGCAACATTTCTCCCTTTATTCATAAAACGGTCAAATCAGGGACATTTCTGAGGAAGACTTTAGCCGAGGACAGGTGGTCCAAAATGGGAACTGGCCCCAGAAATTGGGGACATTTGGTCACTGTACCTTCATACTATGACCAGATGTCCCCGACATGTTGTGTGGGTCACAGATTTTGTTGCTACACCTGAATAACCCCAATATCTCATCTAAAAAATCACCAACTTCCAACTGGTGTGTGAAACAAGAATCTTACTTTATTAAATTATAAGTTTTCATGATGTAAATACTAATGTGTTTGAAAGGGATTTTGTTTGTATTATGTCTCTGTTTTAGATTATTGTTAGATTGATAGGAGAGGAAGAAGATTACAAGAGTGATAGAAAGAAGATTGAATGAGAGTGGAAATAATAGAAAAGTGATGGAAAGGTCAGTTAAAGAGATTGAAGAAAAATCAACTTAAAAGAGTTAAACAGAGAGCAGGCAGAAGTCAGAGAACACCGGACGACCAGATGGCAGTAATAAACGATATCGATTGATTAATTATATTCATCTTAGGAAAGGCACATCCCTGGATGTTACACTTGATTTTTGTTGTTTAAATATGAATCAATATGTAAAAACAGATTAAAAAAACTCACTTTTTCAGTTTGTGAAAAGGGCACAAACATGTTCCCTTTGGACCTTTAGCTATCGAACATGTTTCTTAATGTTACAAACCCCAAAATGCTTAAAAAGCACCCCATGCTAAAAAAAAAAAGAAAAACACATATATATAACATATGTACCATGTGCACTCATTTGCTTGCTGCAGGCTTGTATTTGCTATTTTGAATAATTCCTCTTCCATTAATTGATTATTGAGCTGTTATTTGCTGTTTCCCATAGGTGAGCATCATTGCCGGTCGGCCCATGCATTGCCAGGTTCCAGGCATCGACTACAGCCTCAGTAAGCTGGCTATACATGCAGCGCTGGAGAGTGCCACAGCCATCGCCTTATCCCACACCGGCACCCTTTACATCGCTGAAACGGACGAGAAGAAGATTAATCGAGTCCGACAGGTATGCCCTGGAGAAACTTCAAGAACTTCTGTTGGACTTTCCTCCTATTTTAAAATAAATTAGCTTCTTTTGAGATATTTTTGGCTGCTAAAACTGGCAGCTCATCTGGTTCAGGCTGAGATTTCCAGGTTACATTATTCCTACTTTGTGTTGAGTTAAACTGATTTTTTGTTTTTGGCAGAAACATTCAGTTTGTTTGTTTTCTGTTTGGGTTTAGGTGAACACTAATGGGGAAATCTCCCTGCTGGCTGGAACCGCCTCTGACTGCGACTGCAAAAATGACGTCAACTGCAACTGCTTTTACGGCGATGATGGCTACGCCCCCGATGCTGGTTTGAACTCCCCGGCGTCCCTGGCCGTCTCCCCTGATGGAACTCTCTTCATCGCAGATCTCAACAACATTCGCATCAGGGCAGTGCAGGCCAACCGGCCGGGTCCAGCCCTCTCCAGCGTGGGGTTTGCTGGTTTGGCGCAGTATGAGGTGGCATCTCCAAGGGAGCAGGAGCTCTATGTATTCGACGGCGACGGGCTTCACATCCAGACGGTCAGTCTCGTGACCGGCGAACCTCTTTTCAACTTCACCTACGGCCCTGACGGTGAGCTGGCCATGCTGGTGGACAACTGCAACAACACCATCAAGGTCAGGAGGGACGGCCAGGGACAGGGAGGAGGAGCCGGCCTGCTCAGGCTGGTGTTGCTGCCTGAGAATCAGGTGGTGACTCTCGGATTGGACCCAACTGGAGGCCTGCGCAGTGTGTCTGCCATGGGCCAGGAAGTGGCTCTGCTGGGCTATAGCGGGAACACGGGGCTGCTGGCCACCAAGGCAGATGAGACTGGATGGACCACGTTCTATCAGTAAGTCTCTGCACACCTACTGTCTACAATTCCTGAATTCTTTTAAAATGTTACATGTCACGCTTCTTCCCCCTAGTGCTAGCTTTAAGAACTACAGCTGAAATATGTACCAGCATATTTCTGTGCTGTATTTTTATTTGCCCCCCTCTTTAAACTATCCTTGTTTTTTCCCTAGATATGACAGCGAGGGCCGCTTGACCAACGTGACGTATCCGACGGGCATGGTGACGAGCCTCCACCGGGAAATCGAGCGCTCCATCAACATTGACATCGAAAGCTCAGGCAGAGACGACGACGTCACCGTCATCACCAACCTGTCCTCTGTTGAAGCTTCATACACCGTGGTGCAAGGTAGAGTGACTCAACGCAGAGCGGCAGGCATTCAGATTACTTTAAGCCGTAGAAGTTAAAAGGAGCCCAATCAGAGGACTCAATTAAGTAAGATGAGTCACACAGAGTTCTTCCTTCACAATCATTTTCACAACCCCCTCTGTGATGGTAAACATGCTGCTGCTGACTTTGATTTGCACTCATTTATGTGCACGCTCCAGGAGATTATTCTCCTTCCCTTTTCCCTCATCCTGCACCCTTCTCCTCTTTATCCCTCTTGTGCAGTAAAAATTACCAATATATAAGTTGTTAATCCCATCTGGGTCATCCGGCTTTTGAATGTCATCCCAGCAAAATTCATTAACTCACGTTGAGTGAATCCTGCTCAAGCCTCAAGCTCTCTCTCCACACGCTCGCTCATCCGGTCCCCGTGATCCCTGAGCTTATTTGGTGTGTTTAGAACAGATGAGGAGGAAGAGGAGTCGTCCTCTTACCTTTGACCGGCACAAACCTTATAAACATTGATTGGGACCGGGCCAATCAGGCCTAGGAAGCGCTTGCAAATGCAGTCAGTGATCCACCTGTGTTTCAGAAGCAGTGTTGTTCACAGCGCCTCCAGTCATTTAGGTTTTCGTCTACAATGTGTGGGTTTTTAGCTCGCCTCTCTCCGCTGACATCCTCACTTAACCGTCTCTCCTTGCTTTCCGCTCTTCCTCGCGCTCTTCATTAACTCCTGCGCAGTGAATTCTCCCCGGCCCCTCAGGCTCTCATTTCACCCCCTCTCTGTCTTTTCCTCAACCTCGCCGCCGTTTTATTACCAGGTTGTTCAGACAGAGCGAGCAGGAAAGATTTATCTAAAGGCTGGTGCTGCCAAGTCAGTGGGAAAAAAAAAAAAAATGCTTCCCTTGTCTGTTTGAGGCATTGTTAAAATGTGCCTGGAGCTTTATTACAAATTGGCCTTATGGATTACTGTCATTTATGGCAGAGTGTCAAACTGGGAAAAAAAAAAAAAATCTTTTCACCTCTGTGTAAATTAAATAAAGGAAAATGATAACTCTGCATCTCCTGGAGAAATCGGCTCAAAACAATTTTATCTCCATCATCGTCATCAAGACGTCTGTTTTCAGACATCAGAGGGGAGAATTAGCCTCGGCATTAGCTATGGGCTTATCTCCTTCCATTCTTTAGATGTTAAATTGTAAAGATAAAGAGGTTGTATAGCAACATTAGTTCAGCATGAATGTTTTCATTAAGATTATTTTTGACTTTGAAGGACATAATCTGGAAAGTTATCTGTTCCTGACACCAGATCTTGTTCTTTTTGACATGAGCCTGAACTAAAATCTTGCATTTTGATCCGATACCAGCAGAAATAAGTATCTCTATATATAACTACCTGAATATATAAATAAAAGGTCACCGATCAGTTCTAAAAACATCTTCAGATGAACCCTTATTGATCCCTGGAGAACCACAGAACCAGATTAGCTCCTTACAAGGAGTTTTCAATCATTCTGGTTCATTTTATTTTTTAATGTTCTGCAGGGGTGGATTTAGGAAATGTGGGGCCCTAGGCAAAGACAGGCAGGGGCCCCTCTGAATGGAGAAGACAACACCTCAAACAGCCCCATTCTCCAGATAGAGAAATGTTAATAGAATAGACATCCATTATCTGTTCTAGGTTGTGTCCCTCTCTTCTTGTCCATTTTCTTCTTGTTTTCCTCTCTATGTTTTGTACTCAGCTGACTTTTCATGCTGTCTCTAAAGGAATGAAAGATTTTTTCCAAGCACTAAGCTCACTTAGCTGATTGCTCCTTCCTGTGTTTCCAAAAAGGCCAAAGTAAATAACCCAGTCCTTCTTTTCACTGTAGACAAGCCATGATCTGCTTCTCTGTTCTTCATTTTTCATTTGGATGAAATAATAGCTGCATGAATCATGACAGCAGACAAGATAGAGGAGAGCAGGAGGCGGGGTTACCAATCTACTCGCTCTGGAGAGCAGAGTTCGCTGCTTTTAGACGTTGTCTCCAAAGTCTCCAGTAGCAGAAAAAAGTCTCTAGATTTGGCGCTAGGAGCTTTTTAGAAATCAAAGTGCTAGAGGGGTCTGAAAAGTGGCTAAATATAGCGACTAAAGCGCTAAGTTGGCAACACTGCTCTTTGCATGGTTTGTTTTCAAATGGTTTGCTGCTGTCTGTTTGGACCTTTCTGAACATGTGCAGCAAATGGACTGATCCAATATGGTGGACACTGATGGGGGGGGCAGAGACACACTTAATATTATCAGCGTTCTGATGGCATTTTAGCCAAAGGATTTTTATCAAATACATAATTAATCTGCAAAAATAATAAATAGTTGTATTAACCATAAATGTAAGCAGAGTTTTATGGGGCCCCCAGGAATTTGGGCCGTAGGCAACTGCTTAGTATTACCTACAGGTAAATCCCCCCTGATTTTTTTCTTACTTTATGATGATTGGCTTGGTTTATGCTACATTTCTGGTCCTCCTCTTTAGTAAAACAAACATATCAAAGCCCTTTTTCTTTACCTGGACACAAACCAAACATTTATCACAATGATCAGCCCAATTCAGATCAAATGAAGCAATGAACAAATATTAACAGCTGCAACCAGTTCTGGCAACAAACTTCCTCGTCTGCTTCAGACGAGGAAGTTTGTTCAACCTTCCTTGTCAAATACAGAGGGATCCAGCTGTGCTTTATTTAATATACATAATGCTGGATTATGGATTTGATCCAGCAGAGAGAAATGTTTTGCTATAAGGTTACAGAAAATTGGATGGAAACTTGATCGTTCACATTAGATCATCTCCACCTACAGACCAGGTGAGGAACAGCTATCAGCTGTGCAACAACGGCACCCTGAGAGTGATGTACGCCAATGGAATGGGCATCAGCTTCCACACCGAGCCCCACATCCTGGCAGGTTCTGTGAGCCCGACCATCGGCCGGAGGAACATCACTCTGCCCACCGACAATGGCCTCAACTCCATCGAGTGGCGTCTGCGTAAGGAGCAGACCAAGGGCCGGATTACCGTGTTTGGGAGGAAGCTCAGGGTAATTTTTCACTCACCTAAACACATTTTTGTCATATTAAAAACAAATTACGATGTATTTGAACACGGTTTTATATAATCTATCTGAGAACAGTTGTTAGGCTGAAGGAAAATAGTTTTTTACTATGATCTGAGGTGTGATGTGGATTATTTTTCAGCCTAAATCTTTTGCTGGTGGCTGATCAGGTTTGTTTTGCTAAAGACTGGGGAAGATTCTCAGTCATTCAGGTCACAGTCATTTCAAAAAAGTTAAAAAAGACATCAACTGGACTTTGTTTCCAGGTTTTAAGACGTTTCTCTTCCATCCAGGAAGCTTTTTCAATTCAAAATGTCAGAAATAGCGTTTAGTTCCAGGTTTTATCAGCAGCCCAACAAAGCCTGGTTTTAGTTTAGAAAACATGCAAATAGAAACGGATGAACGGGTCCCCCCCTTTGGAATGGGGGTCGTTTAGCTCCTTCTGTTAGCCTGCAATGCCCCATACCTGTCTATGTCTCTGAAAGGGGGGGTGTTAGAGGGAATAGTTGCCTGGATGAATAGACGAGGTCTTCTGTTCTCCTGTAAAGAGGTTGGGGTTTTGATGTTAGTGGGAAGGTAGTGTAGGTTTTTGAAAGCTGAAACATGAGTCCACCCCCTCTGTTTAAGGTTGATTTTTCTTTCTTACCATACATGGCTTCCTTCACGCCCCTCTCAAACCAACTTTTTCGGAATGACTATGTCTGCTTGTCAGCACCAAAACAAATTCCTTGTAAACAAACTTTTGACGCAGGCATCTTGAAAGTGAAAAAGAGTTAAATGGTAAAGGGTTAAAAAATGTCAGCAGAAACATTCATAATTTTTGGGGGGGGTTAAACCTCCAGGAATATTACTAAATCTTCGGAAGGTAAATTAGAATTGTTGAATTTCTTCTCTAGGCTCACGGCCGCAATCTTCTTTCCATCGACTTTGATCGTAACACTCGCACCGAGAAGATCTACGACGATCACCGCAAGTTCACCCTGCGCATCATGTATGACGCTCAGGGCCGGCCGGCCATGTGGCTGCCCAGCAGCAGCCTGGCGGTGGTCAACGTTTCGTATTCTCCCACCGGGCAGCTGGTGGGGCTTCAAAGGGGAAGCATGAGCGAGAAAACCGAATTTGACCCCCAGGGTCGCATCCTGTCCCGCTCATTTGTGGACGGGAAGGTCTGGAGCTACAGCTACCTTGATAAAGTAAGTACATCCATCTTTAACACTCATGTAGGATGCAGGTTTTTAGCAGCAGTAATTTGAATTGCAGAAGTGAGTGAAGTAATATGTCTTTCTTAAGATATTTAAGCTGCAAATTTGTCAAGGGGGAGCAAATTATCATCCATTGATAATGCCATGGTGATAATCCGTTCTTCAACCCTCTGCTGTCCTCCTCCAGTCCATGGTGCTGCTCCTGCAGAGCCAGAGGCAGTACGTCTTTGAGTTTGATGCCTCAGGTCGGGTCACGGCTGTCACCATGCCCAGCGTCGCCCGCCACACCATGTTCACGCACGTGTCCGTCGGCTACATTCGCAACACCTACAACCCTCCGGAGAGCAACGCCTCCATCATCCACGACTTCAGCGAGGATGGCCGCCCGCAGGCCACGCACTACATGGGCACCGGCCGCCGCGTCCTCTACAAGTACGGCAAGCTGGCCAAGCTGTCAGAGATCGTGTACGACAGCACCGTGGTCACGTTCGGATACGACGAGACGGCCGGGGTCCTCAAGATGGTCAACCTGCAGAGCGGTGGCTTCTCCTGCACCATCCGCTATCGCAAGATGGGCCCCCTCATCGACAAGCAGATCTACCGCTTCAGCGAGGAGGGGATGGTGAACGCCAGGTTCGACTACACCTACCATGACAACAGCTTTCGCATCGCCAGCATGAAGCCGGTCATCAGTGAGACACCGCTGCCTGTAGACCTCTACCGCTACGATGAGATCTCTGGGAAGGTGAGAACCTTTATCTTTGATATACTGTTTACCTTAACACTAGGACTCCCAGAATTCTCATCCTACTGGAACTCCCACTAGCCGTCAATTTGACGGGTGACATTTTTATCCAATGGAATGCATGAGTAGTGCAGCAGCCAGGGCTAACGTTAGCCCGTCTGCAGCTGCCAGGGCTAATGTTAGCCCGTCTGCAACAGCCAGGGCTAATGTTAGCCCATCTGCAGCAGCCAGGGGTAACGTTAGCCCGTCTGCAGCGGCTAGGGCTAACATTAGCCTGTCTGCAGCAGCCAGGGCTAACTTTAGCCCGTCTGCAGCGGCCAGGGCTAACGTTAGTCCATCTGCAGCAGCCAGGGCTAACGTTAGCCCGTCTGCAGCGGCCAGGGCTAACGTTAGCCCGTCTGCAGCGGCCAGGGGTAACGTTAGCCCGTCTGCAGCGGCCAGGGCTAACTTTAGCCCGTCTGCAGCGGCCAGGGCTAACTTTAGCCCGTCTGCAGCGGCCAGGGCTAATGTTTGCCCGTCTGCAGCGGCCAGGGCTAACACTAGACCGTCTGCAGCGGCCAGGGCTAACGTTAGTCCGTCTGCAGTGGCCAGGGCTAATGTTAGCCCGTCTGCAGTGGCCAGGGGTAACGTTAGCCCGTCTGCAGCGGCCAGGGCTAACGATAGCCCGTCTGTAGCGGCCAGGGCTAACGGTAGCCCGTCTGCAGCGGCCAGGGCTAACGATAGCCCGTCTGCAGCGGCCAGGGCTAACGTTAGCCTGTCTGCAGCGGCCAGGGCTAACGATAGCCCGTCTGTGGCGGCCAGGGCTAACGTTAGCCTGTTTGCAGCAGCCAGGGCTAATGTTAGCCCATCTGCAGCAGCCAGGGGTAACGTTAGCCCGTCTGCAGCGGCCAGGGCTAACATTAGCCTGTCTGCAGCAGCCAGGGCTAACTTTAGCCCGTCTGCAGTGGCCAGGGCTAACGATAGCCCGTCTGCAGCGGCCAGGGCTAACATTAGCCCGTCTGCAGCGGCCAGGGCTAACGTTAGCCCGTCTGCAGCGGCCAGGGCTAACGATAGTCCGTCTGTGGTGGCCAGGGTTAACGTTAGCCCATCTGCAGCGGCCAGGGATAACGATAGTCCGTCTGTGGCGGCCAGGGTTAACGTTAGCCCGTCTTTAGCTGCCAGGGTTAACGTTAGCCCATCTGCAGCAGCCAGGGCTAACGCTAGACCGTCTCCAGCAGCCCTCTCTCTGCGTAGCTGAGTGTGAAGTACTGCTGGTTCTGATGACGACTTTTCTGTTTTATTTGGCAAAATCTTCATTTGATTTGTGTTTATCTGACTGTGTTAATCTTGATTCCCCTACTAAATGAGAAAAGTAAGAATTTATTATTATCGAAACTATTAATAGCAGGAGGTGAAATGCAGCTCCAGACGAGCTGAGCGTGTGGTGATGTCATCAGATCGCTTCTTTTCCATATTCATGCGGTGTGCTCTTGCTCTCTCCAATTCCAAATTTTCCTGTGTTCTTCTCAAGAACATACTTGGCGAAAGTTCTTCTGAATTGAGAAACAGGTCAAAGAGTTCTAGTTAGAATGTTGGTTGCTAGGCAACGGTACTGAACGTCAACGTGGGAAGAATTTAGAATGCAACTAATAGAGCCGTCAAATAACCGCTGTGGGAGATCGAGGTAAAATGAACCATAGTTAATTTTTATGATTTTATTTTATTTATGTGAAAATGAAGGAAATATAGAAATATAGTTGGTTACCACGATCAGCGTATGATTAATATAAATAAAGTTCTTTCCCTTTAAACTCTCAGAACCATCCAAATGACTTCCTTGGGAGTTCTAGTGTTGAGGCTGTTATTGTCATGCACCGTTCGTCCCTCTGAGGATCATCCTTTAAACTTCCCTCTCTCTCCTTTAGGTGGAGCACTTTGGGAAATTTGGGGTCATTTATTATGACATTAATCAAATCATCACTACAGCTGTGATGACACTGAGTAAACATTTCGACACCCACGGTCGCATCAAGGAGGTCCAGTACGAGATTTTCCGCTCCCTCATGTACTGGATGACGGTGCAGTATGACAGCATGGGCCGGGTGGTGAAGAGAGAGCTGAAGATCGGGCCCTACGCCAACACTACTCAGTACCGCTATGACTATGATGGAGATGGACAGCTCAGCGGTGTCAAGGTGAATTTCCCTTTTCACATTTACTCTCTTTATATTCTCTCTGCCTACAGGCTTGAATAATTCCTTGTTTTCTCACAGGTGAATGACTGGTCCACCTGGCGCTACAGCTACGACCTGAACGGGAACCTCCACTTGCTAAATCCGGGTAACAGTGCTCGGATCTTGCCCCTCCGCTACGATCTCAGGGACCGCATCACCCGCCTGGGAGACGTCCAGTACCGCCTGGACGAGGACGGCTTCCTCAGTCAGCGCGGCTCCGACGTTTTCGACTACAATTCCAAAGGTCAGCTCCTGAGGGCCTATAACAGGGGACCCGGAGGCTGGAGCGTGGTGTACCACTACGATGGGTTAGGGCGACGGGTGTCTACCCGGAACAGCCTGGGCCAGCATCTGCAGTTCTTCTACGCTGACCTGAACCACCCGACTAGGGTGACTCATATCTTCAACCACTCCAGCTCAGACATCTCATCGCTCTACTATGACCTGCAGGTGAGGCTGAGCCGAGATTTAAATAGAAATAACCAGAACGCTCTCCTCTGCAGGTACTGGCATCCTTTATAATTCCTACAGAAAAAATGTGACTAAAGCTATGAAACACCGTTTGTAAAGTTAAGAGGTCAAAAATTAGGAGAAATATTTATGATTATTTAGTGTGTTTTAAGAGAAAAAAAAAGGGTTTATTTTATTCCAAGTCATTTTTTCACTGTGTCATTCATTCATTTATAAAAACCATACTTTGTTAAATACATTTTTAATTTGGAGCTAAATATTTAGCTCCAAACTAAATATTTAGTTTTTTGTTTTTTTGTAATTCAAATTTTATTGATTTCTTGTACATTGTCAAATAAAATACAAACATGAACAGTAATGAACAGAAAAAGGCTGGCGACCACCACAACTGTAAATATTAAGTTTTTTAATTGAATATTTAGCTCCAAACTAAATATTTAGTTTGTTAAATAAATATTTTGCTCCAAACTAAATATTTAGTTTGCAAACAAAATATTTAGTTTGTTAAATAAATATTTTGCTCCAAACTAAATATTTAGTTTACAAACAAAATATTTAGTTTGTTGGATAAATATTTTGCTCCAAACAAAATATTTAGTTTGTTAAATAAATATTTTGCTCTAAACTAAATATTTAGTTTGTTAAATAAATATTTTGCTCCAAACTAAATATTTAGTTTACAAACAAAATATTTAGTTTGTTGGATAAATATTTTGCTCCAAACAAAATATTTAGTTTGTTAAATAAATATTTTGCTCTAAACTAAATATTTAGTTTGTTAAATAAATATTTTGCTCCAAACTAAATATTTAGTTTACAAACAAAATATTTAGTTTGTTAAATAAATATTTTGCTCCAAACTAAATATTTAGTTTACAAACAAAATATTTAGTTTGTTAAATAAATATTTTGCTCCAAACAAAATATTTAGTTTGTTAAATAAATATTTTGCTCTAAACTAAATATTTAGTTTGTTAAATAAATATTTTGCTCCAAACTAAATATTTAGTTTACAAACAAAATATTTAGTTTGTTGGATAAATATTTTGCTCCAAACAAAATATTTAGTTTGTTAAATAAATATTTTGCTCTAAACTAAATATTTAGTTTGTTAAATAAATATTTTGCTCCAAACTAAATATTTAGTTTACAAACAAAATATTTAGTTTGTTAAATAAATATTTTGCTCCAAACTAAATATTTAGTTTACAAACAAAATATTTAGTTTGTTAAATAAATATTTTGCTCCAAACTAAATATTTAGTTTGTTAAATAAATATTTTGCTCTAAACTAAATATTTAGTTTGTTAAATAAATATTTTGCTCTAAACTAAATATTTATTTATTTTTGTATATATTTATACAAAGTAAGGTTTTTATAAATGAATCAATGACACAATGAAAAAATGACTTGGAATAAAATAAACCCTTTACTTTTCTCTTAAAACACGCTATATAACCATAAATATTTCTACTAATTTTTGACTGCTTAAAGGGGAACACTGTTTTTTTTACATTGGGCCCTTGATTTTCCGTTATTCCATCATGTTCTACTCACCCATATGAGTTTAGTGTCATTTGGAGCCGTTCTGAAGATATTCCGTTAGGTTATATCCAAGTAACGTCTTCCTATGGGCAACGACTTGAAGGCACAAACTAAACTGTTCATCATTTGTCATTTATGGTACGCCAGATATCCGCGGTTATATTTTTTATATTTCCATGTTTTAAAACAAAGCGGAGTGTGTATGACGTATATTTAAAAAAAAAAATAGGTGTTCCCCTTTAACTTTACAAATGGTGCCCCATTCTAAATTACAGTTGATATATATATATATATATTTTTTTTTTTTTGTTTTCTTAAAATAGTCAAACTCCATCCACCATCTTCTTTAGGTGGTGAAATAGGTGGCCAATGATTAGCCAGAGGGTGACCATGGCAACCAATCATCATCCCCTTTAGCTTTGCTCCTGCTGGGATCCTTGTTAGAGGGCCTGGAATAATAAATCCCTAAAATAGCTCCAGATTTGATGGAAATCTGGTAGACTCTGTCTAGTAAAACAAAATAAAACCAAAACAACTAAAAAAACTCATTTAAATGTAAGATTGAAGATAAGATTGAAGCATGAATTCCTTTAAGGCTTTTCCTCCATCTTTACCAGTCAGGTTTGGTGAAAGTTGCTATGGAGCAGTTTCCACAGGTCATTACAAATCATTAAAATAAAAAAAATATTATGATTTATATTAATATGATTATTGTGGCATTTAAAATGCTTTTTTTTTTTTTAAGTTTATAAAAACTATTTTGTCAGATACAATATATCAGATATAACTGGTTCCGCTCGTTTGTGCGGAGCCTCTACTGGTTGATCATAAAGCCGTATTTTTGGAAAAGAAGCTCGATTTGGAGAAAAATCTAAAGAATTGGGAAAATGCAAATTTCATCAACAGTGGCTAGAAAACGAGGAGTTCAGGACATGGCTGCAGCCTGTCGACGGTAACGGTATATATGAGAGTCACGGGTGCATGATGGCATTAAAATAATTTCTAGCAGCATTAAAAGAGTATTGAATTAGAGTCCCTCATTCCTGTATAAACCCTGAGTAAACTCTGCTAAAGGCTGTTGGAATGTGAGATTCATTTTATTGAACCATCTCCTCATCAGGGTCACTTGTTTGCAATGGAGGTGAGCAGCGGGGAGGAATACTACATCGCTTCGGACAACACCGGGACGCCGCTGGCAGTTTTCAGCAGCAACGGGCAAATGATCAAACAGGTACGACTCAACTTCCTCCACTTCCACAAATAACTTCGCAAAATTAATTTCATAAAAACCAACCCACACTTTCCAGCATTTCATATCAAAATAAAAAAAAACGATATGAAATCAGCAAATGATATTAACAATAAAAAATACAATCTATCGTACACATATTTCAGAAATTTAAATTACACCCCTAATTGCTTAAATCGCCACTTTCTAAATTAGAACTCAATATATTCTGATCTTAGATCTCACCTTTCCATCCTACAGGCCCTAAATCCCATTCCCTTCACTTTTTCTCTTGTTTCTTTTCCTTTCAAATGCTTTTGTTTGCTTTTCTCCTTTGCTATATTTAGATTGATGTGAAATTGGTCTATTTAGAAATATAAATGGCTTATCTTCTATAAATACTTTAAATGGTAACCAGAGGCGTCAAGTAAGAAAGTAGAAATCTTTACTTTGGCTTCTACTGGCTATTTATACTTTACTGGAGCCATTATTTATTTAGACAACTTTTTACTTCACTTCCTAATAGTTTTTTGCAATTATCTCTCATTTCTACTCCTTACATTTTAATAATTGTCTCGTTAGTTTTATTTAATTTAAGCTCATTTTCTTTATGGCCTGTTGGTATAAAAAAAAAAAAATGAAAACCATCAAAACAATTAGTTTCATCCAGACAATTATTTTCTTTGACGTTAGACTCAGTGAACAAACCAAACTAAATCGTTTTTTCAAGATGATGCAACGTAAAATCTGACATTGTTACCATTAGTTGTAAAACTAAGAAAATGAAGTCTGAGGGGCGATGCCACTATCCGATGCGTTGTGGAAACATGATCCGTCCTGCAGATGCACGAACAGAATAACTTCCAGGTAGACAATACTTTGTTTTTCTTACTTTTTTTTTTTTTTTTTGTCCTATTCGTGTGGGGGGTTCCTTTTGAATATCTTTTATATTTGCGTAAATATTGCATATTCTAAACACGAAAAAAAGCTATGCATAAATAAACATAAATAAATAATAAAAAATAAAAAAATTAATAAAAAAATAATAATAAAAAGCCTTTGGAATGTTACTGTGACTGCGCTGAGAATTTCCCATGATGACGTCACACAATACAATGGAGAAAATGTAAAACGTCTCCATTACTTTCAGAAAAGTCTTCAATATTTTCCATACCATGTAGTTTAACATCCTTTAATGATTTAAGTATATAAATGAGTATTTTTAGTTTCGTTATTACAGTTTTGGGCGACCTGGATCTTATTATTTCGTTTGCGCATGAACAGGACAGATCGTGCTTCCAGGACGGATCATCCGTCCAGAAGTTATCATCTAGAATTGTAGAAAAATGTTTCTTTGACAGGGTAGCGTACGGAAGAGGATTAGGGCCACTGTAAAAAAACAACAGTTAACTGATTTTTACATATTATTTCACTTTAATATATGAAAATAGTCAGAATTCTGACTTTATTCACAGAATTCTGACTTTTTTCTTAGAATTCTAACTTTATTCTCAGAATTCCGACTTCATTCGCAGAATTCTGACTTTATTCTCGGAATTCTGACCTTAATCTCAGAATTCTGAATTTAATCTCAGAATTCTGACTTTAATCTCAGAATTCTGAATTTAATCTCAGAATTCTGACTTTATTCTCGGAATTCTGACCTTAATCTCAGAATTCTGACTTTAATCTCAGAATTCTGACCTTAATCTCAGAATTGAGGATCTTAATGTAGATGGGCACCATGAAGGCAGAGATGTGGAGCACTCAGCTTCACTGACAAAGATGAGAGTAGTTTGGGAGAAACAGGAACACATTGGTGGGAAATGATGGAATTAGGCAAACTTTTACGTGCCTGAGGGCCCCTGGTGATGCTATTTGATTAATGGAAGAGCAGAAGGTGATTAAAAAAAGACAGCTAGTCTCTAAAACAGACATGGCTACGAATGGATGCTAACATGTTTGTTAGCTGACAGAATTCTGAGAAAAAAAGTCTGAATTTTGAGATTAAAGACAGAATTCTGACTTTTTCCCATATTCAACTGAAACATATATATTAAATATTTAAAAATCAGTTAACTTTTTTTGTTTTTTTAGTGGCCCTAATCCTCTTCTGTAGAAATGCAGTTTAGCTTCTGTCCTTAACATTTTAAGTAGTGTTAAAATGGTTCTTTTACTCTTTTACTGGAGTAAAAAGCTGAACTTGTTTCTTTAACTTCTATAAAGGTGTTTTTAAACAGTAGGATTTATACAGCAGTAATAAACATGAATATTTTTGACTCCTCTGGTGGTAAATCTTAAGTACTGCACGTACCTTTAATTGTTTGTGTGTAAATAAACAATAAAAAAAGAAAAAATGGACTAAGCTTATGGTAACATTAGTCCTTTTTCTGCTGCTCCTGCCCTCAGGTCCAGTACACAGCCTATGGGGAGGTCTACCTGGACTCTAACCCAGAGTTCACGCTGGTGGTGGGTTTCCACGGGGGCCTCTATGACCCGCTCACCAAACTGGTCCACTTCACCCAACGAGACTATGACGTATTGGCTGGGCGCTGGACCTCCCCCGACTACAGCATGTGGCCCAAGATCGGGAAAGACCTCTCCCCGTTTAATCTGTACATGTTCAAGAACAACAACCCGCTCAGCGACATGCTGGACGTCAAGAACTACGTCACAGGTAGAGTGTTATGGGATGAGGATTTAGGCATGAAATTATCTTCACAGGGATGCTGGGCCTTTTTTTTCTGCTCTGCAGTATTAAGATATGCCTCAGATCTCAGTAAACACAGGCTGATCTTTACTTCAGCTGTGATAATGTCAGTAATCTGCAGGCCTCTGGAGGAAAAAAGAGAGAAATAGTGTAACAGATGGAGCGGCGGTGTGAGTCACAGAGGCGGCGTACTCTTCAGGAGTTTTATGAAAAAATAAAAACTGATGATTCCCTTTCATGTTTCGCTGTGTCATTTAGCAGAGAGTGTTTTCTGTCTCATCTCCTTCTGTAGATGTGAAGAGCTGGCTGGTGATGTTTGGCTTTCAGCTCAGCAACATAATCCCAGGATTTCCTCGACACTCGTTGTACTTTGTGGAGCCGCCGTACGAGCTTCAGGCCACCCAACACTGTGAAAACGGACAGGTAAAGCCAACCATGCAAAAATAAAGGACCCTAAAAAAAGTGGTAGTTTAGACGCCCTAGAAAGACACGAAGTTCTTCCTTTTTCATTTTAATTATTGAAAGGAAGGTTATTAGTCTTTTTTTCAATAAATGTATTTATTTGATTACCTCATCATTTTGAACATAATTTTAATTATTAGAATTAAACACATAATTGTGCATTTTATAATTTAATTGTTTAATCTAATTGGGATATAAATGTTCTAATCATTTTTATTTCTATAGCGCCAATTCACAACACGTCATCTCAAGGCACAAGATCATCCAGTCACATTGATTCAAAGTTTCCTATTTAAGAAAAACAAACTGATTGCATCGACTCATTGACTCTTCAGCAATCCCTCACACTAAGCATGCTTGTAGCGAAAGTGGAGAGGAAAAACTCTCTTTAAACAGGAAGAAACCTCTAGCAGAACCAGCCAGTAACAGTCAGAGAAACAGGACTAAACATGAGATCGAAATAACAGAATCTGCAGAGTGGGAGAATAGAGATAGAATGAAGCAGAATGATGAAAAAGGGGTCCCTATGTCCTCCAGCAGTCTAAGCCTATAGCAGCAGAACTATAGAGATAGCTCAGGATAACCTGAGCCACTCTAACTAGAAGCTTTATCAAAAAGGAAAGTTTTAAGCCTAACATTTACATTAAATCTACTTCCTTTATTGGACATTTATTTATATTATGTATTTTGGGCCTCCATGTATCTAAGGGTTCGCATCCTTATGATTGTGAAAACCATCTTGGGACCCCCTGTTTGACTTTTCATGATCCCCCAGGGGGTCTCGACCCCCAATTTGGAAACCTCTAATCTAGAGAAGAAATTTTTTTCCTTACATAAAATCTTTAAAGGCATACTATGCAACATTTTTCAGTTAATTAATGTGTTCTATAACGTCTTGGATGATTAAATGAGTCATTTCAGGTTGAACAAAGGTTTTCTCGGCCGCCCTGGTGGTCTGTGGGGGAAATACTGTACTTGCAATTGCAGGAGCCCTCGGCCCGCACCCACAGGCTCAGAAGTCTCGTGCATCGCGAGAGTCGGTCTTGCTTTACGGCGAGAACTTGGCTAACTACAATCTTTGTTATTTAGACACATGCATAACAAATAATGTATGAAAACATGCTAAAATTTCTAACTCAAAAATTGGAGCAAAATAGTCACTTACCGCAGTAGACATGGTGATTCGTTGCGTTCGCCTGTCTGCTAAGCTCAAAACAACCGCGCCTGGCTTGATGGAGAAACCAGGAGAACAGCGGAGCATATTTACGACAGCGCACTTTTACTTTCGCCCTCTGGGGGGAGCCTCGCTGGAAAATCAACACCTGTTGCATAGTGTACCTTTAAGCCCAGACTGAATGTAGAGCAGCTGTGATGAGGGATTTTTAAGTCTCACCAAAGATTCCCAGCTTTTGATAGTTTGCGACTTTGACTGGGCCGTTGTGACACATCCATATTTCTTTTTTATTTCATTATGACTTTATTTTTTCTGCTTATTGTCCAAAATTTCAATCTCTAAACTATTTTCCTTCAAGACTGGCCAGCGTATAACAGCATTTATTAAAAGCCCACAGCATTAGACTGCCAACTCTATGCAGTGTTCAGGATGAGGTGCAGTCTAATTTTAAACCTCATGTAGAAATGGGAATCTAGACGTCAGTCTTTGTCTGCTTCTATGGCAGCTTCCTCGATGGAAATGCGTATAATCTGGAAAACTGCGAGTTATTGTTTGGCTTCATTTCAGCCACTCTTCCAAAGGTTCTTTTGTTGATTTATTACTAAAATTATTTCTACAGGCAGATGGTGGCGCTGGGTTTTATTTTAGGGTAGTGGAGTCAATTGGGGTGAATCCTGATTGCTTTCATAGGGGTTTATAGAAACTAGAAACTACTTGGCGTTGTGTGATACATATTTGAGGATGTGGTGTTTACATTAGTAAAATATTTTTTAGTTTTCCCTCTAATCTAAAATCTCTAATCTCTGCTCTGTGGTTTTTCTCTTTGCCTTTCAGCTCATCACAGGTGTGCAGCAGGCAGCTGAGCGCCACAACCAGGCCTTCATGGCCCTCGAGGGCCGCCTTCTCAACAAAGAGCGTCGCAGACGTAAAGACAAGCCCGGCCACTGGTTCGGCACCAGCACTCCCATCATCGGGCGAGGAGTAATGCTGGCCCTTAAAGAGGGCCGGGTGGTGGCTGGCGTGTCGCCTCTGGCCAGCGACGACAGCCGCAAAATAGCTCTGGTGCTGAACGGCGCCCAGTACCTGGAGGGCACTCATTACACTCAGGACGGGAAGGACTGCCACTACTTCGTGAAGGTGGGCTCTGCCGACAGCGACCTTTTGGCCCTGGGGCTCACGAATGGAAGGAAGTCACTGGAGAGCGGCATCAACGTGACAGTGAGCGGCCGATCGAGGAGAGGCGTGACGGTGGAGTTTGCGGTTCCCTCGTTAGTGCTGAGCGTTCGCTACGGCCTCTCTGTGGACGTGGTGGACGAGGAGAAGGTCAGACTGTTGGAGCTGGCCAGGCAGAGGGCGCTGGCGGGGGCTTGGGCTAAGGAGCAGCAGCGCGCACGAGACGGGAAGGGGGGCAGTCGCCTGTGGACTGAAGGGGAGAGGCAGCAGCTTCTATCGACAGGCCGGGTCCAGGGCTACGACGGATACTACGTGCTGCCGGTGGAGCAGTACCCAGAACTGGCTGACAGCAGCAACAACGTCCAGTTTCTCCGACAGAACGAGATGGGCAGGAGGTAACAGCCCACAGGAACCCCGCTGACTCTCCTAACATCTCTGGATTGTGTCCCTCTTTCCTAACCCCGCCTCCTTAACTTTACTCCTCTGAAATCAAGGGAGAATGATCCGACAGACGGGGTTTCTCGTGGAACGCTGCAGGGACTTTTCAAAAAGAATGAAAAACATATTGTTCATTTTACTGCCACAGGCAAAAAAAATTAATGTTTAGTCTTTTATTGTTTTGTTTTTTTCTTTTTTTGGAAAAAAAACTTTGAACAACTGACAAAAAAAAGCACTGAAGAACTCTGACAACTGTTGCTTAACCAATAAGGAGATTCCCCCCTTTTTTTGAAAAAGAAAGTGATATTTTCGCCCATATTTTTTGGGTCACGCAGAAAAACAGCCACGATAGCAACCCAACAGGACGGAGGCTGCACTGCGCCGGCCTCTGCGGTCTGGTCTCTAATACAGACACTGAAGGCAAAGGGACCAAAGCGGAGACCAAACCTCCTCAGAGCGGAGCCATCACCCGACACGCATCACAAAACAGCGACGTCAACGCGAGCCGTCTCCCCGTCTCTCAGGCCTCCCATCGTCCGTCCACCAGACCAGTTCCTCCGCTGATGAGCCAAGCAACAGGACAACGGCATCCATGAACATCCCAGCTGATGATGAACTGCAGCAAATACTCAAAAATATAATAAATAAAGAAAAAAAAACTACGAAAAGGAAGTAAAAAAAAAAAAAAACGACGGCTATATCTGTGGAAAGTGGCATAGCACCACCTTGTTTATTTCTCAACGGGGAGGAGAATCATATCCTCATACATATGTGTCAGATTACACTTAAAACTTTCAGGATGTTGAGTATACCGTAGATGCCGTAGTTTTGTACGTTTCAGTCACGGTAGAATTGTGAGATTTTCACCAAGGCACTTCTGTACAGAGCGAACGTAAACAGACACACACACAGCACTCACTGAGTCCGACAGACATGCTGACTTTCTATTTATTTCGTTTGAGTCTTTCTTTTTTTATTTATTTATTCTTAGTACTAAATGACAATCATGAATGAGTCACCAGTTTTTATCGAGACGAACATGGATGGACGAGCTTCTTTTGTTTTGTACGATATGTAAGAAATGTTCATTTCGGTTTTTGTATTTGCTTTTTTTTTTTTTTGGTTTGCTGACGTGGGGGGGGGGGACAATAGTCAACCGGCAAAAAGAGTCATTTATGTAATGAGGTGTTTTAAAAAGCAGTTTATACTTTAAATAAAGTCTTTAAAACTGTGAAATCTGTTTTTTGGAAGTATATTTCGATGTACAGTGTATAGATTTACCTTTATGCAGCACAGTAGAATATTGTTCAGAATATCAAGTTTTATATTTCTAAGAGGAAGTGGCTTGTAATGTGCGAAACCTTTAGCTGCTCTTACTACTCTAGAGTTTTGTGGCACTCTGATACTTCATTATCTACGATATCCGTCCAAAGTTTGTTTGGATTTCTTTGGTTTTTGTTGGTTGGTTTGTTGTTTGGAAAGCAGATTCTTTCTGTCCTAGATCCCAACAGCAGTAGCAGTAATGGATCCCTCTCACTGTGAGGAGACTCGTGCTGGATGTCATAATGTACCAAATCAGTATTATCAGAGGGTGATTCTTATACATTCACTGAAACGAGACTCTTCTGAGAAGCTTATCAATAAAACATAATTGTTTACTTCAACTGAGCGACGTGTAGTTGGCTTTCATCTCATCTCCTGCGTCTGAAGATCACGGATCCCCTGATAGATCACCATTATCATCCAGGCACTCAAGGTCCATTCTCATTAGCTGCTTTTCAGAAGCAATCTTTGGAGCCCTGATGATGCATTAGACAGCCAGGGTTAACGGCTAATTATGCAACAAACTCAAGGATAGGATTTTTATTTTTTGTTCCTAGCAGATAAAAACACCCACTCTCTATATTCTTGATCATTTTAACTTATATTAAAGTTTTAGTTGTAGATGAAAAGAAAACAATAAATAGTTTTATATTTCTTTAAAAAGACGAATGTCTGTCAGTGGTTTGCATTTTAACAGGGGCGGATTTAGGAAACTTGAGGCCCAGCAAAGACAGTCGGGGGGCCCTCTAAATTGAGCAGACAACACATAAAACAGACCCATTATACAGATAGAGAAATGTTAATAGAATAGACATCCATTATTTGTTCTACCTTCTGTTTTATGTTGTCCCTTTTTCTTTTCATATTGGCAATGTTCTCAGCTGATTTTCATGCTGATTCCACACTGCAAAAACGATCTAGAAATAAGTAACATTTTCTTAAATTAAGTGCATTCACTCTGAATTTGAGTAGGTAAATGAGATAGTTTGCCAATGGAATGAGTAATTTTACTCTTAAAATAAGATAATTAGATAATATGCACTTGAAATAAGACAATGCAATTGTGTTTTCTTATTTTAAGTGTAAATTGCCTTTTTTTATTGGCAAAATGTCTTTTTTACCTCCTCAATTCAAGAACAAATGCACTTATTTTCAGAAAAAAATGACTTATCTAGATTTAGATTTTTTGCAGTGCAAAGAAATGAGAGATTTTTCCAATCAGCTAAGTGAGCTTAGCTGATTGTTTCCAAAAAGGCGACAGTAAAAGTAGTTTTTCTTTTCACTGTAGACAAGCCATGATCTGCTTATCTGTTCTCCATTTTTCATTTGGATGAAATAATAGCTGCATGAATCCTGACAGCAGACAAGATAGAGGAGAGCAGGAGGCGGGGTTACCAATCTACTCGCTCTGGAGAGCAGAGTTCGCTGCTTTTAGATGTTGTCTCCAAAGTCTCCAATAGCAGAAAAAAGTCTCTAGATTTGGCGCTAGGAGCGTTTTAGAAATCAAAGTGCTAGAGGGGTCTGAAAAGTGGCTAAATATAGCGACTAAAGCGCTAAGTTGGCAACACTGCTCTTTGCATGGTTTGTTTTCAAATGGTTTGCTGCTGTCTGTTTGGACCTTTCTGAACATGTGCAGCAAATGGACTGATCCAATATGGTGGACACTGAAGGGGGGGGCGAGACACACTTAATATTATCAGCGTTCTGATGGCATTTTAGCCAAAGGATTTTGTTTATTAATGTAGCATTGCCTGATGGTAAATCCCCCCTGATTTCACTCACAGTCCTGATCACAGGATAAATACAGATGTTCTGTAAGTGAATTTTTTTTTTAGAGAAGAATCCTCATCTTTAACAGAATACAGGCCATAGATAAAACTGTTAGAGACGTTTTTGTGTTTTTGGGTAAAGAGAAAATTATTTGTCTCTGCAGGTCATCTAAGAGTCTTCAGTAAAATTATTGATAAATAACAGTTTTAATAAAACAAATTAAAAAATCTATTTATGTAGATATTAGTACTTGCAAATATCAATTTTATGCAGAATGATAATTGATAAAAGTAGGTAAGTAATGACAATGGAAAAGATGTTTGTCCCAGAACTCAAACCTTAAAGAATTGTATTCACTATACCTTTTATCTGGAAAGCACAGATGTTTAAATATCTATGCGTCTATTTGTCAGCAAAGGTTGTAGAAAAGTATAGTTTGTCTTTATTTAGAAAAATGGATGTTGTGCCCTTTAATTTCCCTGTTGTAGACTGACCCCGTTATTGCCTGGGAAGGACTGGGTTATTTACTTTGGCCTTTTTGGAAACACAGGAAGGAGCAATCAGCTAAGTGAGCTTAGTGCTTGGAAAAAATCTTTCATTCCTTTAGAGACAGCATGAAAAGTCAGCTGAGTACAAAACATAGAGAGGAAAACAAGAAGAAAAGGGACAAGAAGAGAGGGACACAACCTAGAACTGATAATGGATGTCTATTCTATTAACATTTCTCTATCTGGAGAATGGGGCTGTTCTATGTGTTGTCTTTTCAATATAGATGGCCCCCCCTACCTGTCTTTGCCTAGGGCCTCAATTTTCCTAAATCCGCCCCTGAACAAACATTTCTGTGTGATTTTGGATCAGATCAGATCTTTACAGGAGGTAATGTAGGGAAAGGATACAGAACTTCTGACAGGATCTACCGTTTATTCTAATTTCAGCTGATCTACAAACAGCTAAATTTACTCCTGGTATTAACCAGAAATGTTCCTCAAATAAAAGTAGTGATAATCTAACAAAACTATTACTCAAGTAAGAGTAAAAATATGGAAATGAACGTCTATCCATCTTCTCCCTTTGTCAGGGTTGCTGTTGGGCCAGGACAGGTCGTCAGTCCATCGCAGGGCCACTCACCCACACCTAAGGGGAATTTAGAGAAGCCAATTAACCTAACAGTCATGTTCTTGGACTATGGGAGGAAGCCGGAGTACCCGGAGAGAACCCCCACATGCAGAGAGATCAAACCCAGAACCTTCTTGCTGCAAGGCAGCAGTGCTACCCACTGCATCACTATGAAGCCTTATGGAAAAGAACAACTACTCCTAAAACTATATTTCTTTCTAAAAATTGCTCTAATAAATGTAACTAGTTACCACCTTTGGTCATCATTGCATCTTTTGACCACATCCCAATAATACTAAAATAAAAGCAGGCAGCCTATTTAAGAGAAAGGCTTTAAGTTATTCCTGTCCAATAATGTTTGGGAGGGAAAACTAAAGGGATTAATTATGTACAAAAGCATAAGGTCCCCCGAAAGGCTCCTTTATAAACTTTGAAATACCAGAAATCCTTTAATATACACTATATTGCCAAAAGTATTTGCTCACCCATCCAAATTATTGGAATCAGGTGTTCCAATCACTTCCATGGCCACAGATGTATAAATTCAAGCACCTAGGCATGCAGACTGTTTTTACAAACATTTGTGAAAGAATGGGTCGCTCTCAGGAGCTCAGTGAATTCCAGCGTGGAACTGTGATAGGATGCCACCTGTGCAACAAATCCAGTCGTGAAATTTCCTCGCTCCTAAATATTCCACAGTCAACTGTCAGCTGTATTATAAGAAAATGGAAGTGTTTGGGAACGACAGCAACTCAGCCACGAAGTGGTAGGCCACGTAAACTGACGGAGCGGGGTCAGCGGATGCTGAAGCGCATAGTGCGAAGAGGTCGCCAACTTTCTGCAGAGTCAATCACTACAGACCTCCAAACTTCATGTGGCCTTCAGATTAGCTCAAGAACAGTGCGCAGAGAGCTTCATGGAATGGGTTTCCATGGTCGAGCAGCTGCATCCAAGCCATACATCACCAAGTGCAATGCAAAGCGTCGGATGCGGTGGTGTAAAGCACGCCGCCACTGGACTCTAGAGCAGTGGAGACGCGTTCTCTGGAGTGACGAATCGCGCTTCTCCATCTGGCAATCTGATGGACGGGTCTGGGTTTGGCGGTTGCCAGGAGAACGGTACTTGTCTGACTGCATTGTGCCAAGTGTAAAGTTTGGTGAAGGGGGGATTATGGTGTGGGGTTGTTTTTCAGGAGCTGGGCTTGGCCCCTTAGTTCCAAGGAAAGGAACTCTGAATGCTTCAGCATACCAAGACATTTTGGACAATTCCATGCTCCCAACTTTGTGGGAACAGTTTGGAGCTGGCCCCTTCCTCTTCCAACATGACTGTGCACCAGTGCACAAAGCAAGGTCCATAAAGACATGGATGACAGAGTCTGGTGTGGATGAACTTGACTGGCCTGCACAGAGTCCTGACCTCAACCCGATAGAACACCTTTGGGATGAATTAGAGCGGAGACTGAGAGCCAGGCCTTCTCGTCCAACATCAGTGTGCGACCTCACAAATGCGCTTCTGGAAGAATGGTCAAAAATTCCCATAAACACACTCCTAAACCTTGTGGACAGCCTTCCCAGAAGAGTTGAAGCTGTTCTAGCTGCAAAGGGTGGACCGACGTCATATTGAACCCTATGGATTAGGAACGGGATGTCACTTAAGCTCATATGTGAGTCAAGGCAGGTGAGCAAATACTTTTGGCAATATAGTGTAGATCTAGTCAACCCAGAGGGGAAAAAAAAAATCTGTTGTTTTTTTAATAGGAAAATAAATTAACAAAATGGTTCAAAACGTACAAGTAGTTTATTCAAGTATACTAAAAGTGCACTAATTTCATACTTAAAATCAGGCAGTGCACTTAGAGTTTACTTATTCTAAACTATATTTCATATACTTAACAATAGTATAGTCAAGTATACTTGACTATACTATTGTTTACTTTATTTTTTACTAAAGTATACTTTCAGTATACTTTAGTAAACTTAAAAATGTCCCAATTTAGTTCGAAGAGGTGTCACTTTAGTAATACTTCAAGTACACTAAAAGTACATTGTTCGGTATACTTTCTAAACTTATACTTAAGTATTCCTAATAGAATTTACTTCAAGTATACTACTTTTTGCTAATGGTATAAACCTGGTGAACAGATAGAAAACTTTGGCTGGATTTGATTTCATGGGCTGCGTCTTCCAAGGAAGCGCTCTACCTGGACCGGATCCTTCCAAGGAAGCGCTCTGCCTGGACCGGATCCTTCCAAGGAAGCGCTCTGCCTGGACCGGATCCTTCCAAGGAAGCGCTCTGCCTGGACCGGATCCTTCCAAGGAAGCGCTCTGCCTGGACCGGATCCTTCCAAGGAAGCGCTCTGCCTGGACCGGATCCTTCCAAGGAAGCGCTCTGCCTGGACCGGATCCTTCCAAGGAAGAGCTCTACCTGGACCGGATCCTTCCAAGGAAGCGCTCTGCCTGGACCGGATCCTTCCAAGGATCCTTCCAAGGAAGCGCTCTGCCTGGACCGGATCCTTCCAAGGAAGCGCTCTGCCTGGACCGGATCCTTCCAAGGAAGCGCTCTACCTAGACCGGATCCTTCCAAGGAAGCGCTCTACCTGGACCGGATCCTTCCAAGGAAGCGCTCTAACTGGACCGGATCCTTCCAAGGAAGCGCTCTGCCTGGACCGGATCCTTCCAAGGAAGCGCTCTAACTGGACCGGATCCTTCCAAGGAAGCGCGCTACCTGGACCGGATCCTTCCAAGGAAGCGCTCTAACTGGACCGGATCCTTCCAAGGAAGCGCTCTGCCTGGACCGGATCCTTCCAAGGAAGCGCTCTGCCTGGACCGGATCCTTCCAAGGAAGCGCTCTGCCTGGACCGGATCCTTCCAAGGAAGCGCTCTGCCTGGACCGGATCCTTCCAAGGAAGCGCTCTGCCTGGACCGGATCCTTCCAAGGAAGCGCTCTGCCTGGACCGGATCCTTCCAAGGAAGCGCTCTGCCTGGACCGGATCCTTCCAAGGAAGCGCTCTGCCTGGACCGGATCCTTCCAAGGTAGCGCTCTGCCTGGACCGGATCCTTCCAAGGAAGCGCTCTGCCTGGACCGGATCCTTCCAAGGAAGCGCTCTGCCTGGACCGGATCCTTCCAAGGAAGCGCTCTCCCTGGACCGGATCCTTCCAAGGATCCTTCCAAGGAAGCGCTCTGCCTGGACCGGATCCTTCCAAGGAAGCGCTCTGCCTGGACCGGATCCTTCCAAGGAAGCGCTCTACCTGGACCGGATCCTTCCAAGGAAGCGCTCTGCCTGGACCGGATCCTTCCAAGGAAGCGCTCTGCCTGGACCGGATCCTTCCAAGGAAGCGCTCTGCCTGGACCGGATCCTTCCAAGGAAGCGCTCTAACTGGACCTGATCCTTCCAAGGAAGCGCTCTGCCTGGACCGGATCCTTCCAAGGAAGCGCTCTAACTGGACCGGATCCTTCCAAGGAAGCGCTCTAACTGGACCGGATCCTTCCAACGAAGCGCTCTGCCTGGACCGGATCCTTCCAAGGAAGCGCTCTAACTGGACCGGATCCTTCCAAGGAAGCGCTCTAACTGGACCGGATCCTTCCAAGGAAGCGTTCTACCTGGACCGGATCCTTCCAAGGAAGCGCTCTGCCTGGACCGGATCCTTCCAAGGAAGCGCTCTAACTGGACCGGATCCTTCCAAGGAAGCGCTCTAACTGGGCCGGATCCTTCCAAGGAAGCGCTCTACCTGGACCGGATCCTTCCAAGGAAGCGCTCTAACTGGACCGGATCCTTCCAAGGAAGCGCTCTAACTGGACCGGATCCTTCCAAGGAAGCGCTCTGCCTGGACCGGATCCTTCCAAGGAAGCGCTCTAACTGGACCGGATCCTTCCAAGGAAGCGCTCTGCCTGGACCGGATCCTTCCAAGGAAGCGCACTAACTGGACCGGATCCTTCCAAGGAAGCGCTCTGCCTGGACCGGATCCTTCCAAGGAAGCGCTCTACCTGGACCGGATCCTTCCAAGGAAGCGCTCTACCTGGACAGGATCCTTCCAAGGAAGCGCTCTAACTGGACCGGATCCTTCCAAGGAAGCGCTCTAACTGGACCGGATCCTTCCAAGGAAGCGCTCTACCTGGACCGGATCCTTCCAGGGAAGCGCTCTACCTGGACCGGATCCTTCCAAGGAAGCGCTCTACCTGGACCGGATCCTTCCAAGGAAGCGCTCTACCTGGACCGGATCCTTCCAAGGAAGCGCTCTACCTGGACTGGATCCTTCCAAGTCTGTAAAAGTAAGGAGACCGGAAGAGTTTAGGCTGTGGATTCAAACAGATCCCACTGTACGCTGCGTTGCTTAGCAACCGTGACATTTGACACACAAAGGAAAAGATGAAATACTGAACTTTTCACAACTGTTTCTTTTAAATTTTTTTTATTATTATTATTGTAAAGTGAACAAAAACTAAACTCATGAGAATCCAGAGTGGAATAAATGTTCCAACCACCGGGAGCAGGAACAAATTAAATCAAATGTAATGATAGAAACCTTAGTCAGTTAAATAACCTGCTGCTGTCATTCTGCACATCTCTGATGTTGCTGCTATTTTCAAATATCCATTCCTGTAAAAATGTCCATAGCTGCATATTGGTTATTTATTCTCCAGGTGAACAGTTTGATATTGTTAAAACACTTTACAGGATTTTATTATTTGTCTTTTAACTCTTCGCTATTATGTTATTCTTAAACATTTTTCTCAGATTTATAGTGCCCACCCTGCAGATCTATTAGAATCTGTCCTTAAATTGCAGCCAAACCCATTTACACAGTAACAGGTTAAAACCTTTAGATGAATCAAACATTTCTGCCACATATCTGATAAAAAAAAACCATTAAAACAAGTATTTTCATTCATCTCAGACGGAACTATTCACATATTTAGATTATATTAAACTGAACTTCCACTATTCACCACTGTTTGGCGTCAAATACCCTTTCCTCTGATCACGGAGCAGCCGGCTTGCTTGGTCTCTCAATGAATCCTGGGAAAACCAAGGTTACGCAAGATACACCAGACCTGTCCTTCAAAACAGTCAAAAAGAAGGACGTGGGTGCGGTGGTTAGCGCACACGACCCATGTGTAGAGGCCTTAGTCTTTGACGCAGGCAACCCGGGTTCGAATCCGGCCTGTGGTTATTTCCTGCATGTCCCTACCCCTCTCCTGTCAGCATACTGTCCATAAAATGAGCCACTAATGTTTAAAAAAAAAAAAAAAAATGCATAACAAGGAGTCTTGGAATCCGACTGGACCTCGGCGCCGCGTTATGACTACTGTTGCACCAATACCAATATCACCGGCCCCCGATCCAGCACTAAAATGGTGGCATCGGCGAGTAGTATCACTGATACCATTTTGAGAGCCAAAAGTTTCTTCAACTGTTGTCACCCATACCAGGTAGGCAATAAAAACTTCTACTGGATTCACTGTTTTAGTCTTTTTCCTGCTTCACAAAGGTAGGCAGCAGCTTGACATGAAGCCATGATGGCAATTATTTTACAAACAGTATGTATGGAATCGGTATGGTATCGGCCGATCCTGCACAGCCAGGTATTGGTATCGCTATCTGGGCCAAAAAATGGTATCGGTGCAACACTAGGTATGACGTAATCTGGCGGATGATCTGGTTGAATTGTTTCTATAAAGAGCCTTAAAATGAAACGTGTTGTGAATGGGCTCTATGCACAGCTCCACTACTTCCTGAATTTAAGGTAGCTCCTTTGTTTCCTGTCTTTCATTACTGGACGAACTGATTAATCCAGGTGTGTCTGGCCAGTTACTTAGGTCATACACACCTGGATTAATCAGAGCATCCAATCATGAAAGACAGGAAGCAAAGGAGCCTTCTGAAGTTCAGGAAGTGGTGGAGTTGTGCATAGCCTATTGGCGCTATAGAAATAAACTGAATTGAAATTAATGGAGAGAGGAATGGCTGAAGCTGACATGCAGGGAGGTTCCACTAAGAGGAATGACTCTTTGTATTTAATCCTTTCATTCTATAATAAAAAAATATATTTTTCTTTAAACAAAAGAAAAATGTGTAGGATTAGGCTGCGACAATAAATGATAAATCATTGTTTCGGCTTCCAGAGTATCAATAAGTGTGACCAGTAAAGTCAGCGCGCTGCGCTCCAGTATTGATCTACAGTCTCTGCCCAGCTTTCTTCCTGCACACTCCACTTAACATTCATACATATTGCTCCAATCCACCAAATAATTGAAAATGACAAAGCCCTTAATTATAGCAATAAATTATTTTAATGTAAGACTCATCCAAAGCAAAAAAAAGCATCCACTGACTAATAGGGTTTCCTCTGTTCAGCAAGCACACTTCCTTTCTAAGATAATTCCAGTTTTATTTCCAAGGTTCACAATACAAATAATATTTGAATCATTTTTCATAACAATAAAAGCACAAAATAACATTGCAGCCATTAAAAGTTAACAGTCGTCCAATATAGATCATCTTTGTCTTTAAAAACTTACATTTAATTAAAAGGCAAAAACAAAAAGTGTGAAAAGAAAACGGACGGATTTCAAGCATTTAACCCAGAGCCTAGTTCATTAGCAAGCTGGGGGGGGGGGGACCCACCATAGGGGAGTAGTCCTATGTGTGTGTATGGGGTGGGGGGGGGCAGGCAGGAGTCATTTGTTGCAGAGGTAATCATTGTAAAGTGCTAAAGAGCATCACACTAGCTAAGCCTGAGATCCATGTATACTGAACTGGGTCTTCCTGGGGGGGCGGGGTGGGGGGGGTCACAGTTTCATAAATGAGCCTCAGATTCAGGTTGTGTTAAGAAGCTCAGTTACAGACCGCTACAAGACCATCGGCGCTGAGGACTCCCCCCGCCTTCACAGAGAAAAGGAGAAAGAGGAGGTGCAGGTGTGAGATGGAGGGAGGCTTTAAGCCAGGCGGGGGGTGGGGGTGATCTGATTTTCAGCTTACAGGAAACTAATAAGGCTGAACAAATGAAGAGGGACATTATGTCAGCATGTCCCAGAGACAGCAGCAGCACAGTGCCGTCCAGCAGGCCGTCAGGCAGGTGTCTCCTGTGTCGTCCCGTCTCCTGTCCTCCACCACATACACTGAAAGAAAAAAACAAAACAAAATGAAACCAAAGGTTAGAGTAAATGAGATGGGGGGGGGGGGACGACTACAGAATGCAATTAGACATTTTTCTCCCCTCCCCGATGATTGCAGAGAAGCAGAGAAAGCTTTAACAGGACTCCAGCATGGAGTTCAAGGGTAACCACCATTTCCTCTAATTACATTCCTCTGAGGAGGCGCGTCTCCATGGCGATACCATAGCAGCAGAGATGCAGAGTTCAGCAGCGGCAGAGTCCCCGTGGTACGTCTGGCCCCGCAGAATGCAGAAAAACTTTCCTCTACTTCAGTTTTAATCCCAGAGCCGAGCAGAAGGCCTGGCTGATGAACGAGCCTTTTCTTGTTTGACTGATTAATTATTTATGAGGAGCCAAACCCTCCTCCAGCCTTTAACAGCCTGATCTCATCCGGGTCTGACCGTAAACTCAAGGTAGCTCTGATAATGATGCATAGACCCGGTCCGTGTTTGGCCAATAATTAACGACGCTCATCTGGATCTAAATGTTTCACAAAGAGACGCAATCAACCAGTGATGTTATCGGGACTTAATTACATACGCAGAAACCTCTTTTATGTTAACTACTCTCTGTTCTACTTGAACCTTCATTAAAGGCATTTTAGTTTCACACCTTATTCTAACACCTTTCTGCTCTGAACTCAAGCATGACTACAAACACAGGATCCGAAAATACCTGCAGCCTAGAATTAGTTTAAATGTTTTAGTGGAGCTGGAACGACTACTTAATGACACTACTTATTAAATACTTAACCAATTATTAACTATAATCGATCTTTGACTTCATTCAACCCTAATCCCAGTTAAATAAACCGAGATCGCTGGATTTCATTCAGTAGGAACTTTATTTTCTTATCTTTGCAAAGAGAGAACAGTTCATCATACGGTCCTTCCGGCACAGTAATCAGCCCCGTTCTGACTAGGCAGAGTTTGTCTTCCTTACTTATGTTGATGAAAAAACAGTGAATGTTGTGTAAGAGTTAAAACAAATTACACACACTTTAACAAACCTTGAGAAACTATTTAACTTGACGTGGGAATAAGTATGTTTTGTCTTAAACCACCCCTCACTCAGGCATTTTCTCAGCTTTGCAGATGAAACAAACTGAGTAAAAACATTTTTCACTGGATAAATAGCATACCTATATGAGACAAGAGAAATTTAAATTTTCCGACCACACTTTTTGTATATAGGCCCTATAAGCAGCCAGATTAAATTATTTGTTTTATCATTAAACAAACCGTTCCTCTAAATCGTGCAATAAAGCTCTAAGTAATAAAAACCGAGTGTATTTTGCAGCATGCTGGGCGCTATGCTAGCGATCCCCAGCTGTGATGTCGGCGTAGTCAATCGTCCTCAGGCGGGTGCATAGAAACACTCCTTCGCGCGTTGTTAAAGATCGTTAAAACATCATTACAATGGTCTGTCGTAGGAATGGCTTTGGATCTAGAAAAGGAATGTTTAATTATCCAAAGGACCTGGTTTTTGCGTCAAATTTCGATCTGGAAAGTAAATAGATTAGACAAAAATCAACCAGACAATCTGCAGCTTCCGAACACAGCAGACTATGATGGGATCACATCACCGCAGATTAATTTATCATCAATCCTGCGCTCACAGCATCAGTTGGATTCAATAAACTAAAGTATCAACGGCTTGTTTTCTCTCTAGTGTAGCTTTAATAAAGTGCCTGATGGCAATAAAGCTGATTCAAAGCATCATTTATCTTTTATGAAACATTTTATTTCATGAAACAATGAATCCTAGCTAGCTGCACAATTTAGCATAGCCACAGCTCCAGACGGATTTCCCTATCATTATGGTCCGAGCTCCAGAACCATAAGAACCTCGATGGAAAACAGTCAGTTACTGCAGGCGGGGGCCCCCAGCTGGAACCCCACCAGCCCTGGAGACATGAACCGAAACAAAGTTAAACGTTTCCCACCCGGATTGCTGCGATTGGATTACCGAGGAACCGGCTTCCCGACCCAGGCACAGCAGCGCCGCACAGCCTGCTGTCCAGAACGGCCAGCACCGTACCCAAGGCTCCAACACTGACCGCCAGCCTTCACGCCAGGTCGAACCCAGCCGCCACAGAACCAACCCGAATCCTGTCATCCCCTTATTAATTATCATTTAATGACATCCTGTCAATATTATCCACTTTTAAATGATTCATTTTTTGGAAATTTAACTTAAATTCAATTCAGTGTATTTCTATAGCTCCAATTCACATCATGTCATCTCAGGTCACTTTCCAGTTCACCAGATCATCCAGTCAGATTGATTCAAAGTTTTCTATCTAAGGAAAACCAGCTGATTGCATCGACTCATTGACTCTTCAGCAATCCCTCACACTAAGCATGCTTGTAGCGACAGTGGAGAGGAAAAAAACTCCCTTTGAACAGGAAGAAACAGAGGCTGACTGGGGTTCAAGGAGACAGAAGCAGAGATACAAAAAGCAACTGTAAAAGTTAAATGGAGCCTTTCTATTTAGGAGAGAAGACCACAGTAACAAACGTATTATTCCAAGTTGAACTTAAAGGCTTCATAGAGCCAATTTCCTTTTTTGTAACCTATTTTAATATGAAGGTGTCCAACATCCACTGTGCTTCATCTGGTAGTTAAAGCTCCATGTTTTCTGCCTCTGCCTGGATGGTAGCTGCCTGCAGCACCAAATGACTCTACAGACACGTCTGCGTTGCCCTAGCAGCAGCAGCACCTTCTATCCTCCTCATCATCATCAACACCACAGACACAGGCCGTTTCTCAATTCATAAGAACGTCAGTGTGGACCTGTGACCTCGCCAAGTACATACTTGACAAGAACCCGGGAAAGTCTGGACTCTGGGAGAACAGAGCATAAATCTGGGTCAATGGGAACAGCAGCGTGCTGATGACATCACCACATTCAATGCTAGTCTGGAGCTGCATTTCCCCCCCTGTTATTAATAGTGTCTAGATAATAACAAACTATTGAATTATTGCACGTTAGCAACGTAGCCATGGCCACCACAGACGGGCCGACGTCAGCCCTGGTAGAGACTGACACGGGAGTGGATTTTCATAAAAAATGGTGTCCCGTCCAGATCCCGGGCCAGAGTAGAAATCTAAATCCTGTCCCGTCCCACTCCTGGTGAAATTACTCCCACTCCCATCCCGCTCCCATTCAGAATGACTCCCGCTCCCGCACCACTCCCATTGTTGTTGTCTTCAATAAGATTTCTGCCAATTCATTGAATCTGAATTTCTATGAAGGGTCAGTTAAGTTCCTGTTTCTAACTGTTGGTCCCTCTATTGTTGTTTTTGAGCGCGGGTGAAAAACTCAGAGCGGAAGCACTGTTGGTTTTTGGGTCGTGTAGTTTTTTTGACTTGCATTATAGTCTAGGCTTCAAGGAAAAAAACTACAAAATGGCAGCGCCAGTACTGGATTTTTTTTTCCATTCTATTTTTTTTTTGGCATCAATCCTAGTTTTTTTTAGTTTCCCCGCTCCCGTCTGCTCCCGTTAATGTTTAATCCTGTACCGTCCCAATCACGTTACTCATACTGCCTCCCATTCCATGGGAATCCCACGGGAATCCTGTGACCCGTGGGATTCCCAAAAAAATGTCAGCCTCTAAGTCCTGGCTGCTGCAGTTAGCCTCAGAGCTCCGCTGGTTGCCACGGTTTTTAAATCATGAATGAAATCAGTAAATATGCCATATAGTGATGCTTAAAAGTATAATGTTCTCGCCTAAAATGATCTTATGTATGTACTTTTATAGAACAACTGCAACAGAAGAGTGAACTTTTAACTTCATACTCTGAGCTCTGTGAGCGCTAACCTTGAAGCTACCATAATAGTAGGCATCTTGGCCACATGTGGAACATCTGGGTGAACTACCAGGAGGAAGAAAAACAACCTCAAATGACCGTATTAACAAAAATCTTAATATTCAGGTTCCAGAACCATTTTAGAGCCTAAAGTTCTGGTATCAGAGGAATCCATATTTTAGTTTATTAATATTCTGAAATGAACTCCTTGAATACAGTTATCAGATACACTATATTAGGGCTAATATGGCCCTGCAAAGGAAACCCTTATTTTAATCCTTTATGTTTCGTTCACAAAAACAACATTTCCAACAACAGGTGTTTTCTTTGGTTATATTTTAGATACAAAGAACAGGTTTAGATAAATATTACCCAACAGAAAGATAAAGGAAGTCATATGTGTCACATCATCATCATCAGAACTGATGCTTCCTGATAAACAGATGCCAGGTCATCGGTTACTGGGAGTGAAGGCGTCGGCTCAGGCCTTCCACCCTCCGCTTCAAAGGTGAAGCTGAAGGTGGAGTTGATGACCTGCTCTGCTGGCAACAGGCGCGGTTACAGGGCCATATTGGTGAGCATATGTAAAGTAATACATGGCGGGTGCAAAACAGGCTGCTGACTGATAACACGTGCGTCACGGAGGACTCCACAGCTCCGCCGCTCATTAATGTGCCGCTGCGCAGCCTGTTCTGTGGATAACTGAAGGGAAACGACAGCAGCTTAATGAAAATGGTCTTTTTGCGCAAGAAGGTGCAATAAATGTGTAAAAGAGCCAAATATAACCTTTAGTCACAGTACAGACACAAGTCTGATGTGACCGGCTGCCTTTATCTTTATTAGTGTAATTTAAATTAAATTGCTCACACATAAAAAAAAACATGGTTATACTAGAAAGCCTCTATTATGATTACAATTATTATATATTTATTGTTTTTTTAAGAAGAAAATAATTAAAATTTTAATTAGCTTTTTTTTAGTACAGTTAAGTGCTAACTGGGCTTTTAGCATGCTAGCATGTGTCTAGCATGTGTTTTTCATGATGCATCAGACCTTTTGTTGACCTTTTGTTGATTATAGCCCCATTTCCTCAACCCTCTGAAAACCGATCCTTGCCGAGCTCAGTTCCTTAAGACCGTTTATAAGCCACGTTAGCACGGTTCCTCGCCTCCTTGTGGCGATCTACGGTACTACTGCTCTCTAGAGGTAAACAGGCAAACCAAAATGGCGGTGCCCGTAACATTCAGGAGGTTTGCAGAGAGTCAGGCGAAGAAGGCCGCCTTTGGTGAATTTCCTTGGCAGAGTCGTCTTTTGGGAAGTGGATACGACAAACGATCGTCTAATCAGGGTTTCCAGACACAGGAAACAACGACAGACGTCGAGGTTCATCACACTGAACAGAATCATCACTGGAAATCGTGCGGCACGGTAGGGAAGCTAGGATTTTTATGATTGTTTGAAATTTCCTGATTATGGAGGCTGACTGTAAGGAGATGATGCCGTCTCTTCATGCGCTCTTTGTTATCTAAGAACCGAGTCAGAACTGAACCGCGCCGAGCCCTACTGATGAACTAGTACCATGTTAGCGCGGTTCGGTTGTGTCTGGCACAGTCCAGTTCAGTTTGCGTGCCATTTACACAACAGTTATCACGGTTACCGCGCTCGGACCGATCTCGGCACAGTTTCAAAAGGGTGGTGGAGATGATAATAAATCCCATATTTACACCATAAGACGGTGAAAACACTCTCACCTGTGTTTTTTGGAGCCTCCCCGTACATGGGTTCAGGAGGGCCTCCCCCCTGCCAGGCATACTGTGGCTGTCCAGGATATCCCTGGAATGGGGGCTGTCCTGGGCCAGGGTAGGGGCCTCCAGGGCCCATTGGTCCAGCAGGGTAGTTGGGGTAAGCTGGGTTGGGCTGGTCTGTGTTAACTGGGAATCCTTGAGGGGGATAACCTTGGGGTGGGTAGCCTTGGGGTGGTCCTTGGCCTGGGTAGCCTGGGGCAGTTGGACCACCGCCTGGGTACGGAGGGGGCTGCTCAAAATTCATCTTCGATGTGGCGAGTCACTTTGGAATAAGAAACACAAAGGAGTGATAGTCAGACCAATGGGACTTTTTACCATGTAGGAAAACACAGAGTAAAGAGGAAAGAAACAGACAACATTCTTAACATGCTTGAAGGCCGAGATATAGTCGTTTACCAAAACAATGCCGTACTCTGTAATTTTCTCTGGTCCCCTCCCTGATCTGACCAGTGGTAACAAGTTTAGCCGTATGTCGTCATTCAACCGCTGGTTGCCTAGATGGTGTCGCTTGGGCTACATTATTAATTTGCAATCATTTTGGGGAAGCCTGGTCTGATTCGGAGAGACGCCATCCATCCCACTTTGGATGGTGCAGCTCTTCTTTCTAGGAATCTGGCCACATTTATTAGTCCTCCAAAACCCTGACCACCCAGGGTGCAGACCAGGAAGCAGAGTCGCAGTTTAACACACCTCTCTGCAGCTCCTCTACTGTTACTGTTAGAAAATGGCACTCTACGTCCTTACAGGCATCCTATCTAGTCTGGAGAAATAGTTTACTACTGTATAGATGACTCTTCTTAAAGCAAGAGCAGCATATTTCTCCACATTATTTGAGGTGAATGAGAATAATCCTAGACTTCTTTTTAATCCAGTTGCCAAACTCATCCAGGGCCATAGCTCCGTTTAACTGCTCTTAACAGTGATGATTTTATGGGAAAAAAAAAAAAAACAGGTAGAAACTTCCAGCAGAATCAGGCTCAGTGTGAGCGGCCATCTGCTGAGGCCGACTGGGGTTCAAGGAGACAGAAGCAGACATAGAAAAAGAAGCATAGATACAAAAGGCAACTGTCAACCAGCTCCGAGCCAGCTCCCATGTCAGAGGATGAAGAGAGCACATCCAGTTAGTCACAGTCAGAGAAACAGGACTACACTGGAAAAGAGGCCAAGATCCAACATCTAGAAACCTTTTTAGATAAAGCTTCTAGTTAGAGTGGCTCAGGTTATCCTGAGCTATCTCTATAGTTCTGCTGCTATAGGCTTAGACTGCTGGAGGACATAGGGACCCCTTTTTCATCATTCTATCTCTATTCTCCCACTCTGCAGAATCTGTTTGTTCAATCTCTCTGCTCTCTCTGCTTTTTTCTCATAGTAGCTTCATCTGGTCTGTTGCTGTTTGAAATATCAGCTGTACTAAATTAGTTAATGATTATACCATTAATCAAATAATAAAGATTAATCCAATTAACTGTGTCAGCCCTAGATACAACTTTATGCATTTATACATATGAATGTGAGAGTGGCTTTTGTTTACACATAAATTTAGAGCCAACTTTACAATAAACAATGAAACAAAAGCAAACAGAAGCATTAACTTCGTCTCTGCTGCCTTTATTCCTATCGGGTGGTTAGGTAACCCACCAGAGACACATTAGGTAATGAATTCTCCCGAGGCAAGATAAGATACATTTTTATAACCAACTAGCTTAACCCTACACCTCTCCCACCAGTTCATTCCTGCAGAGAAAGGGGAAAACCATACCATATAGCAAAGAACAATACCGCAGATTGTTTTTTTATGACTGCAGAAGGCATCTTACGTCTCAGTGGTCAATCACGAACCTACCAGAGATAAGTACCATTATCTTATGTTTCACAAAGACCTCAGTGTACAAAATGAGGCTGATGAAATGAACCAAGGGGAATAGAAATGACTGTTGTGACCATAGAGGCTTCCCATGGTTGTGTTTCACACCTCATTTTCCTCCTTTAAAGCACAGATATAAAAGATGAACTGATGTGTGAAACATTGTGTAAATCCGGAAGAAAACTCATGAACCAAAGTCGTTTTTAAAGTCTAGTCCACACTGAGTAAGGTAGGGCTGCCTATTCTATTTAAGATCTTACTGAAGGGAAGTGGATTTCGTAACTACCAGCCCCATCATAAGCCACCATGCCGTCTTCACCTCATTCATGTCCAACAACAACAATGGAAAATTCAGGCTAGACGGGGAACTGAATCTCCGCCAGTCCTCCTGGGGTTTATCCGTCCTGTTGTATGTACACCGTAAACGCGTCCTTTAGGTTATCCTATCCACCTTTTTTTTGTGTGTAAAAAGTTTCATGAATAAAGGACACAGAAAAAAATCAGTGATTCCTTTATCTGACAGCCGATTATTTGGTTCAAAGTACGTTTCTAGCTAATTTATAAGTGCTTTGTTACATGTTATCAGCATCAACTTTTATTGCAGCTGTTGGGAAAATGATCCACGTAAGGTGAAGATAGTTGGTAGATATTATACTTATCTATTGAGCACATTATAGTTTGGAAAAAATGGACTGATGTCATGGAAAACAGAGGTGGAGGTAGCACCAAGTTTCTTTAGATGCTGCCCTTTAAAATCTATAACAAGGTTTTGAGATTCTCAGTGCGAGGAAAGCTGATAAGGCTACAAGTTTATCTCAGTGTTTTTGTAGTTTATACAAAGATCTGAGACTAAAATCCTCAACGGGATTAGAAAAGCAGAATAGTTTACAAAACAGTGTAGTCTTTGATAACAGAGCTCTGATTTTATCCCACTTTAATTTGTTTTTTTCTTTTAAAATATGTTATGAAAATATCCAACAGTATTTTCTCAGTCCTTTTCTGACATCAACCTTTATTCATATATATTAGAAACAGAAGGGACCTCGACTATGAAATTGAAAAATAAAAAATACTATAATCAAGCAGTAAAGGAGATATTTTTAATTATAATCAGTTACTTTAAACAGAAATTAACACTGAAATAAAATGAAGTTTTAATGCATCCATGTAACATCTTGACTTTTAGAAAATATACTTTAAAAAGTGATACTAAAACAGTTAAAAGCCTCCAGAAACACCGACCACGGTAAAGTTATGCTATTAAGTCAAACCTGGAGGTGAGCATCAATTAAACCAGTCAGCAAATCTTTCCTGTCAACGGAAAATATCTCTACAAAAACAGCTAAATGCAACTTTATTTCTGTGCATTGTGAATAAAACTATTTCCAATGTTTTTATAGGTAAACAACAAAACAATCATATCAGTTTTTCAATGAGTTGGGCTACCTGTCTAGGAAGAGACATTCTTCTAAGAGCTTTCCAATTATTTCTAACACACACTTATCTTGAACAATAACGTTTGGCGGCACTCCTCTGCCTTCCAAACTGCGACTGTTACAACCACACAGCTATACTTGCTCATCTTCCAAGGGAAAGGCATAGAAGCCTTCTTTCAACCAGCTGGAAAGCAATGTGCAGCAAGAAGAACATGAAACGTGACGCTACCGTATTTTTTGGACTACAAGTCGCACAGTTACTCCGTGGGTAGGTTGGCCACGCGACTTATACTGTGGCGAGACATATATCCGTTTAATTTCACCACGAGAGGGCGCTATATAGCTTAGCACATAACAACATGTATTATATTAATACCACTGATAGAAAAAAACGTTACAACTTACCACAACAAAACAAATTAGCATTACAACAACGACGACTGAATAGAAATATGCCACCCAAAAGAAATTCATATGCTGCAGAATTAAAGCTAAATATGCAGTTGAAAATGGCAACATGGCAGCTGAACGACAGTTTGGATGCAGTGAAAAACTTGTTAGGGACGGGAGAAAAGCAGAGGAAAAGCTGAAGGTCTGAATGATTATCACTGCTTATCAGAGGCTCGTTCGTGAAATAAAACAATGCGGTCTTTGAGCAGTAGCTTACTTCGCGCCAGTTATCAGAAAATGGATTCCATGGATAGAATAACCTTTCAAAATGGTGCGACTTTTAGTCTGGTGTGACGTATATATATGGGGTTTTTTGTCTTCATAATGATTTTTTTGGCTGATGCAACTTTAACTCCGGATTGTTTTTGGCCCCGATACCCGGCTGTGCGGTATTGGCCGATACAATCTGTTTGAAATCGATGTGTGTGTTTATATGAAGAACTGCATACTACCTGGATGTAAAATAATCACCATCATGGCTTTGGCAAACTGCTGCCTACCTTTGGGAAGCAGGAAAAAGACTAATACAAATACTAATACCTACCTGGAAAGGTTGACAATAGCTGAATAAATTTTTGGCTCTCATAATGGTATCGGGGCCCTATTTGTTGGTACTCGCCGATACAGATACCACCATTTTAGTGCTGGATCGGGGTCCCGCCTGATACTGGTATTGGTGCAACATTAACCATTAACCAGAAAAGCTTCGTTTAGACATTTCAGTCACCGATAAGAATGATGACAAAACCTGATTGTTACCAAAGCAAGATCTAAGATAAGTTTTTTAAGAAAGACAGAATTACACAGGCCTGGGATCCAAGATCTAATTGCTCGACAGGCAAACGAGTCTACAATAGAAAACCAAACACAAAAACACAGATAGTCCTCTGATGTAAGGTGGTGTTGGGTTACAGCTAAACGCTGAGGCGGGGTCCTTAGCCCTCATACCTGACACCAATGAGGATCTATGTCAACAGAGTCACTCTTTTTCTTTCTATTGTTTCTCTTCGTTCTATTAAAACGCTTCAACCCAAGAATCTGGACAAATAAAGTTAACAGTCAAAACTTTTGACTAAAATAACGTATTACTGGTTTATAGTAGTATCTCAATGATTGATTAGTTCCTCATTAGTTGGATAGTTTGTGTTGTTTCCAGACTAAAGAGCAGATTTCAGTGGGTTAGTTTCCTCCATATTTCCACAACAGGATCATCATCATGATGATGTCACCAAGTCACAGGAGGAGGAAAGTTCATTTAGGGGTTTATTTAAGCTCCTCTTCAACATATCCAATAGATTTTACTGAAAGTGGTGTAAACAGGCCCATGCTGCTCATTAGAGAATAACCTTTAACATCGAAAGCAGACATTTCCACTCACGTGAGGAGCTTCTGTAACCTAGCAGGCCTTCTTTTATTTTTATATCAATTCTCCAGAGACATGAAAACAGCCCCATGGAGCTAATTAGGAGGAATCATCGCACATTTAATACACAAACACACTGAGAGAAAAACAAATTATACGAATAAACAACAAAAACAAAAATTATTTTTTTATTTTTTTGTCTCCCCTTAACATTAATTTGACTTAAAAATAAGTTTATTTAAGATGTCCATGTTGGCTTTAGTCGTATCTCATAGCTAATGACAGTTTTTAAACTGTTAATATAAAAAAATGTCGCATCTTAGGCCAGAACTCAGAACAACGGTTTGAAAAAAGGCTCATAAATAATAAAATAAACCGAACAAATATAACTTCTTACCTTCGAACAAAATGGCTCCAATATTTAGTGTAACCGCAGAGGTGTTAGCTTAGCCGCTGGCTCGCGCTCTCCGGTGTTTTTATCTTTACTATTTTTACCGCAATGGACGACCCCCGCCTCCTCAACCCCACTGCCTTCAGCCGGAGCTGGACGTGACGTCATTTAAAAGGGCGTTCCAGATGAGGAGGGGAAAAAGCAATACGGGGATCTGATTGGACGTTGGTACAGAGCTTGGTCACGGTGTCCAATCAGAAGCGAGAACGATGAAAGAAAGGAGGGGAGGAAGAAAGGCTGTGACTCCTGATCATTTGACTTGCTAAAATATTAAACAGGCCGACATCATCCTGTGGATGACGAAGCAAAGTGACTTATTTATGTTAATCATTAGGAGCTGACCTTGTTGATTTAACCTGTTGGTTAAAATATGAGAGTAATGGAAATTTGCCTTAAATCTCCCTCAGTGCCACCTGTTCAATATTAACTCTATTAACTTCACGCCAGGGGCGGATTTAGGAAATTTGGGGCCCTAGGCAAAGACATGAAGGGAGCCCTCTGAATGGAGAAGACAACACATAAAACAGACCCATTCTACAGAAAAAATGTTCATAGAATAGACTAATGGTAAATCCCCCTTGCTTTACACTTACGTGTGGGAAAGTGTATTTTAACATTTTATTTGACAAACACTAGTGAAATAAAATCGCTGTGGGGGGGCAGCGTGTTTTCATTGGGGAACAGAAAAGCATGAAATAAAAAAAGGGCAAGGGATTCAAATATATTAATATAGCTGCATGAAGTGAATTTTCTATTCAATTAGGTATAATTGATATTCTATGTCCTATTAGAGCAATATATACTTCATAATTTGGGAATTTGACATATTTTTGACTTAAGTTAAATTTACTTTATAATAATAATAATTAATATATATTGTGTATATATCTATAAAATTTGAATTAGAACTCAAGAAAAACTCATAAATTCAGCTTTAAAAAGTTAGCCTAGTAAACTAGCCCCACCCGCCAGCAGTCTGTGAGTGGTCTAGCCTCGATCAATGCCCCAGGCCCTAGAACTGGCGGGCAAATCAGAACGCAGAGATGTGTTTTGAATTTGTGGATGCAAAGCAGGTAAGATTTTTTAGGGTGTGACGACAAAGCTGCGCGATGCTGGAGAAAGCACAACAAGGAAGATGGTAACGAACAGCTCTGGTTTGACTCAGCATGGAATCGGTTTTAGAAGGATTAAACTTGGAGTTTTCATTGAAACGTGAACAAGAAGAGGCTCTACGCTCATTCATTTTTAAGAAGGTCATATTCTCCGTTTTACCAACAGGCTGTCTCACTTACTACGTCACAGTCAGTTGCACTCATTGGTCAGAGCGTTGGCCAATAGGCACAGACATGGTTTGAAAAACAACTGGTTGTTCTCATCAACAATCTTCCGATGTCTCATTCATCGGAGCCAGACTAAATTACAAATTTAATCTCACACTTAGTCTGATTTATCAGGCTAGTAAAAAGTAGTATTTTTTTATTTGTTTTGGAAAAAAAACATTTAGCAAATGGAAACTGGGATCCTATCTCAACCTTATTGTTTTTAAATAATTAGTAAAACAGAAAAAAAAAGAAATAGATCCAAAGGACCTATCAGTAACCACGTCTGTTCCAGCGCAGACCATCATTAGAATTCCTTTGAGCATTATGACTTCAACACAAGCACCATAACAGGGGCCAGGACATGATCTACAGGAGCTAATGTGGAGCTGCCTGCCGCTGCTATATATATATATATATATATATATATATATATATACGTCCAATATTTTCATATTAGCTGTCTTATCCAAGCCATGGATACGCGGAAAAAACTATTACAAAAAAAAAAAAAGAGTAACATCTGGCATTTTACCTCTCCACACGTGAAACATCACAACCCTCCAGTGTCACCTTTACGATTACAACTGATTGCGTCCTTTGTCAAAATTATGTTCACTACAGAGGACATAAACAAACAAACATCTCAGGTTTGCTTTGGTTAATTGCAGTACTAGTTCTTCGCCAGCAGATGTCAGCATTGTCCAGGTAAACTTTACACTGAATCACAAACAACAGAAAAAGTTTTATAAGAGTGGTTTATTTCATACCAAGAAAACCATAATTGTCTGAACTTCTACTGAGCATATCTAATGAACCAAGGACATTTCTTAAATTCCCCAAAACCAAATATATATATATTTTAACATGGGGAAAAAAATAGACATCAAGTAAGCTGTATTGATCTTTGTAGATTATTCTAATAGTGTTGATACAATGATTAGTTGATAGTGATTATGTTCTGCTGATGAAGAAACATGCCAATTCTGTTATTATTTATTATGACAGCAATAGACAGCTGTCCATGAGCTTCTACTGTATGCTAAGCAGGGATATACTGTCAACAGATGAATTTTATTCTGATTGGTAGCTGAATGCCGATGTGCATATTTGCACAGAGTCTTCTAAACTAAACATTGATGATTTGACAGGATGTTAGTAAGAGTTGGAAGAAGTATTATTGGACTGTTGATGCCTTGTACCCTGCTGAAAAATAAATGTGCTAAGTGTACTAAAATTTAGCATACTTTTGTGTACTTGAAGGCACACTAATCATTACTATACTTTAAGTGTGTTTATGATTAGTTAACTTGAAGGATGCTATTTTGGAACAACTAATTTTGTACTAAATATATTTTAATTGTAATTAAATTGTGGGCAAGCTCAACTTGAAGTGTATTTAGTGTACTTTGATGTGCTAAAGTGGAACAACTTAAAGTATATTTTGTATACTTTAAGTATATGAGTTTATATGTACTAATATATGCTTAATTAGTCAAATTAAAGTGCACTATGGTTGTATTATAACTACATTAAAAATGATTTGTTAGTGTCTTAAAAATATATAAGCTTTAAACTTTTAATATACTCTTACTGTGGTAATAATATGCTTAATTATACTGTTGGCTTATTCCATTTACTAAAAAAGCATACTTTGCAGTTAATAGTAAATATACTTTATCATTACATTGCTATACTACTTTCTACCTTGCACATTCTTGCAAATGTATTAACAGTATACTAAATGCTGAAAGACTTGTGGATATACTTCCGTGCAGATAAAAAATATACTTTAATGTATTTGAAACATGTCCAAATTATAGTACATTACAAATAATATAACAACTTGTACTATCTCAGAATGTATAAACATTTACATATCGACTTTAACCATTTTCATTATAAAACTTACAACACATTTTCAAATATTGGTACTTTAGTACACTTTGTAGAAATATGTCAATGTCAGGCAGCAGACCTAAACATTACAAATAAACTTTAAACACAGAGGAATAGGGATGGGAATCGAAAACCGGTTCCTGTTAAGAACCGGTTCCGTATTTTCCGATTCCATGGCATCGTTTGGCAGCTCGCTGAATGATTCTTTTTTCGATTCCCGCAGCACCAGAGCCTAGAGCGCCAGCTCTGGGGAGCACGACTTACGTCACGTTTTTTACGTAAGTTACGCAACTTACGCAAGTTGGAAGAACTATTCGAGGAGGAAGACAACGAGCTGCGGTCACTTTGTGAATAAAAGCCCCGTCTTTCCTTAGCCCAGAGAGTAGATCAGGAAATCCAGCTCTATAAAAGCTTGCCCTCCATCCCCTGCAGGGATAGCGCCACACTGTGGTGGTGGAACAAGCAAGATACGCTGCCCTTGCTATCTGGACTGGCTGAAAACTACCTCTGTGTGCAGGCTTCCTCCACCCCATCTGAGAGGGTGTTCTCCACGGCTGGAGACACCATTAGCCCTGAAAGATCCCGTATCCTTCCAGAAAAAGCAGATATGCTCATCTTTCTGCAAAGAACTGTTAATTTTCCCTACTACTGTTTTATAATTAGTATTTTTTGTTATTTAAAATAGGTTATTATCCCATCATTTGTTATTAGACATTGTTGGTTATTAAGTTTGTTCTTGTATTCATTTTTAATTTAAACACAGATGTTACTCCAGTTTCACATTTCCTGTGGACATCTTGATCTTGTTGAGTTTGTAAGATTGTGCAATAGTTAAGTAAACAAAGTTGATTCTGATAATCAAACTGTTTGTTCTCCTTTTCCCCCCAAATTGGAATCGAAAAAAGAATCGATAAAGAATCAAATCGTTTCATAGAATCGAAAAGGGAATCGGAATCGTGAAAATCTTTTCAATTCCCAACCCTACAGAGGAATACTGAACAATGAAAAACAACATTCCTTATTATTGCACCCCTAAACCCTCGCACCATACAAAAACACGCCCACCACACATTATTTTCCTTTTTTTGGCTGAACTGCTCATTGTTACATTTTCGTCTGATGGCCGTGCGCACATCAGAGACACTTGTCTACGGAAACTCCAGAAGAACAGCGTCTGTTAACCAAACAGAGAGATACTGTAAGTCACGCAGCATATTCATAGTATTTTTGAACAGTACATCAGAAAAGTCTGACAAATTGTATCAGTATGATATACCAGGGTCCATAAGTGCACCAGAAAAAGAAATTGTCCATTTCAGTTGAATTTAAATAAATCTGATGCATCAAGTGGTTTTATCAGATCTGATCAAAAAAATTAAACAAAGTAACAACAAAAATTGTCCGAGATCTCAGAAAAGAAAAAAATTATGAATCCGCAGAAAGAAAGGGAAGAAAAATCCTTAAGTTTCCTTGTTTTTCCTACCACCCTCCAGGGAACCGGATGGCATTCACATTGGGAACATTCTGCATCAACATCTCTGGTGGAGTCTAGTCCAGTCCATACAATGAACCGCTCAGCTGTAACAGCAGGTTCTGCAACTATGTAAAAAAAAAAAAAAAACAGACTGCACGCAAATGTGCAGAGCAATTACTTCAATTGGAAAATAAATCATGTAATCACCATAATATAAATTGGTTTTACCACATTTATACAGACAAAAATATATAAATAAAGTAAAATTATCAATTTACATGTGGTTCACGGTCTAAGAAATCATTATGGTCAGTAGTCAATACTTGTATCTGGAAAAAACAATCCAGGACACTTATGAAGGGTTAATTTTACGTTAACCCCTTGTGGGGGTTTTACAGCAACATCACACACGATGTAGCTAGCTTGCAAGTGCATTTATTTTTTAGAAGAGCACATGGGGGCGTGTTAGCCTCCTTCTCACTGTGCTAATGCATTCAATAAATCAAAACTAGCTAGTAAAATTACATATCTTACAAAACATTATATCCTGACTGGTTTTACATCTCAATAAATATATATATTTCATTCACAGGTTCATGTGAACTCACCAGGATATTCTTCACAGCAAATCTTCCTGCTCAACCGATTACATCTCCTGTTTCTACAATACAAATATAATCATCAAAATCGCGTTTTATACAGATATCTTAAGATTTCAAAACCAAATGGGAATGTTTTGAAAGTTACCTCTCTCCATGCAGACCGAGGCCTTAAAAGAAAAGCATGCTGGCTCTGAGCAGGGAGGAGCCGTGACTAACTGCTGTGCAGGTGTGGTGCATTCAAAGTCTATGGGAATTCTGATATCAGTACTGAACCAAAAACTCCCAAGACTAAAATTCTTGGGGAGCTACTACTTTACAGACATCAAGGCCAAACAACCTCCACATATCACTCCTATACGCATGAAGTGCTGTCAGCGACTTTTAAATATGTGCACTCACCAATTGGTCTTGTTTGCAGTAGCCCTGCTTTGATCCATTAAACAATACTAATGAAATGTTCTTTTTTGAACACTTGAGACAATTGTAATGTGTTAAGTTTATTTCTTTTGCATTTGGCCAGTATTAACTTTTCTGTTGCAATGTGGGTTATGCTATTTGTTAGATCATAATGTAGCACTGCACCAGCTTTAAACCACTTGCTTTTCAGCAGAACACACATTTTTGTGCACCTGTACTTTTGAAGTGAACATTTAGTGTTTTGTTCAATGTGGTTTTGTGTGTAAGATGTATTGTATCATATTTCTTTTTCAAAACTTATTAAACATTACATAACAACTGCAATAATTGCTATCTGTGTACTTTACACACAGCACAAAATTGCATAATAGGGTTTAAGTGCATTTTTGTAGTTATACTATTGAACACTTTCCAAAAGAATTACCTGAAGTACAAGCGTATATAACTTCACTTCATAATTAGATTCAAATGTAACTTAAAATGCACTCAAACTTAATATTACAGTGTCGATATTAAAATGTGTACTTTTAAAATATGCTTTCAATGTACGTTACAATGACAATTTTGAGCATACAATTTAAAATATAGCAAAAATATATGTAAAAACAAATTTAAAATAAGTACACTTTAGAAATTACACATAACTTTCACTTAAAGTATACTTTTTTAATAATATATTTCTATAAAGTGTAACATAGTGTAATTATGTTAAAGTGTGTTAAAAGTATTAGCATGAAAGCGTAATGTTAGTATACTTTTTATATATTTACAAAAAGTACAATTTGTCTAAGTACATTTTCAGTAAACTATAGGAAATATGAATATACTTGAAATACAATAAAGCACTTTTTTTTTTTACTAGGGTAGACAAATGACCTACATGTACAAGTAGGGAAAAGCGTCGCCAGCGCAGGATTCTCCAGGTGTCAAAGGTAAAAGTCCACAGCTTTCAGCAAAACAAGTTGTTTATATCCTATACAGTTCCTGACATGTTAGATAACATCATTATTATTGACTTTAAAACCCGTTTTACATAAGAAAATGAGGAAGCTTTTTTAATTTATAGGTAGCCAATATGGTTTTAGAAACAACAAATCTATCTTATTTAACGGGAGGATTAACAGATCTGAAGAAATATTTTGACTTGTTTGATTATTTGCTAAAAAAAAAAAAAAAGACTAAAAAGGTGGCATTTAACTGGGTCAAAAGCTAGTTGTCAGTGGTGTGCCACAAGAGTCTATTCTGAGGCCGAAATGTTTTGTTCTTTTTTTTGATTAATTTCAGGTCATTTATGTAGCACTAATTTAAAACACGCTACCTAAAGGCTCTTTATAGAGCCGATTCAATCAGATCATACAGTTTGTGAGGGACTGAGCCGACCAAGCACGAGGACACAGTGGTGATTATCAAGAAAATGGGTTTTAATCCCCAAAGTAACAAGAATCCAAACAATAATGACAGGGCCCTTAAAGAGGTCAAATTAAGTGACTAACTGCAAAAAATCATTTAGGAAGAGGTGGGGAGAATGTCTACACAAATTTTACAAAAATAACTAAACAGTTAGCTTAAGGATTAAACGTAGATAACTAATAACTAAATAAAATTAACATAATTAGCAAATCACAAACAGAAAACAATGAAAAGATTATGCAGCAGATCAAAATGTCAAATCCATGGTCTTCCCCTATAGTGGAACTCCAGATGGTACGACCCAATCGATCAACAAATCAATCAATCAACCAATCGATCAACAAATCAATCAATCAACCAATCAATCAGTCAGGCAACGAGGAGTGTGCCAGCCAGGGTTGAAGGTACTCTCCACAAGACCAGAAAAGGAAGCACAAACAGCATTAAACATTTGACAAAATTAAATATACAAAAGTTAACCAAATATGCGCGCTATAATTGGAACTAATGTTTTCTAATATTGTCAAAGTATAAATAAACAAACCGATACTTTTATCCTACCGTGTTTTAAAGCTTAAAGGGAAAATGTGTGGGGTTGCTGACCATATGACCATCACACAGTTAAAATTGTTAATCGGTAATAAACAGTTTAAAAGGGGATTAAAAATAGCATTTTAAATCTGGATTATTAAATGATGCTGAACTTTTTAAAGTTCGACCAAACTCCTGCTTTCTCACTGTAGCTGTTAATAATGATGAGTCCACAGCACATGTGCTGCATGTTGAGGTTAGTCTTGCTGCTTGTTTATCTCTCATACATTATAAACGCCGTTTTATTAATTTCATGGCTTCCGTTTATTGGCCGAGGCTCCTAAAAGTGGCGCGTGAAAGGAACTGTCTGTTCTGCAATAACACCAGATGATGTTGCAACACATATGAAGGTTGCACAATAAACATGAGCAACATTGGTCTTATGTGAGCCTGTGATGCAGCTAATAACCAAAAGTCTAAACTGTAACTTATGCCGCTAGTTTGCACAATTTAACCTCATTAATGAAGAAGATGATGGTCAAAGACTCTCTCTGCATGTAAAGCAATAATCTGTCAGGAGTTTGTCAAAGACTCACTGATGCCTGTAGCAAAACAGATTGTGCAAGATAGGAAAAGTGCTTAGCTGAGGGGAAAAAACGCTGAAATGATATGATTCAAGCAAAGAATTGTGGTAAAAGTTGCATCTAACATGTTATTTCTGTATATATCAACCTGTCTGCTGGAGTTGTGGAAAGCTGTTCTGTATTCTACTATTGAAAAACAAATCCAGTGATATCTGAGTAACTTGGAACAGAACGACTGTCAGGTTTAATTTCAAAGTACAGCAGTAATCGAGGAATCGCTTGATTTCTCTGAAATGTTTGCTCAACTGAAGCCGCAGTGAAGCGATGGCTGAATTCCCAGTTGGGCTTATTTGATGACTGGCGTCATGAAATGTTCATGTGCTCCTCTATAGAATGCAACACGTGCTCTGCTTGTAGTCCTCATCCCCTCCCTTCTTCACTGGCTGTCACGGAGCTCCTCGTGTATTTCTGTGCCTGTTTACTGCGTTGCCACGGGAACCCAGACAGGTCCTGCTCCCTGAGCCTCTGCAGGGAGCAGTGGACCAAAATAGAGCCTCCCCAACAATCCTCCACTTCCCCCATCCACAGGAACTGGGTTTAAGGGGTTCATTTAAAGCAACACGTGGTCATCAGACTCATCCCCTGTGTTGTTTACAGTATAAACATGAATCACACTCTTTCTGAGGCGGAAATATTTAGTTAATTTTATGATTTCAACCAACATATTCCACATTTATAGTTTAGTTTTAGATTGAAAATGACGCACATTGCAAAAACTGAAATCTAAATGAGGGCATTTCATCTTGAATTGAGGAGATATATATATAATTATCTTATTTTAAGAGTAAAAATACTCATTCTATTGGCAAAAAAACTTATTTACCTACTTAAATTAAGGTTAAATATGCTTAATCTAAGACCTTTTTACTTATTTCTAAATCATTTTTTCAGTGTTTGCTGCCTTCCTGAACCATAAAGCTGGATATTATGTAGGATCTTCATTCCTCTGTTAGGTGAGTCTGGATAAGCTCTTGTGTCACCGTCATATGCTCAGTGAAATATATACTGACTAAGCCCCGCCTACTTTCAGCAGGCCTTTACAGCTGTGCTCCAGACCAACTTTAAATATAACATTTAAACTCTGTTTTGGTGGGAGTTGTAAAGTTATAATTGTGTTTCTGTGTTTTTAAAGAGATCTTAAGCGAGAGACTGCTGAACTTTTTCATGATTTCACATTTTGTTACTTTATAACCACTAAATTCTATGTGTTTATGTTATAGACCAACACAAAATGGTTCATTATGAAGAGTTATTTTTTTTTTCTTTTTAAATAAATACATGAAATAAGTTGTAAGTCTCTCTAAACGACATCCTGTGCAAACTATAGTCTTAAAAAGTTACCTAACTGATATAGAAATTGTTACGTCCACCAGGCTTGTTTGGTGGGGGGTAACATTAAAGGAGAACACACATGGATTTTCTTTACAGTGAAAATTGAATTTATTAAATTATGATAGAGAAAACAAAACCTGAAAAAATTATAAATAAAACGGGGAATAGAAAATGGCTCAATGCAAAACCAATAACTAAACAGAAATAAGCAAATGCAAACAAACCTAACAAAACCCAACCATACGATAGGATACAAACCAAACCAAACCAAACGGGGTTCTGAGGAGGCACACTGGAAAAAATCTAAATCTAGATAAGTCATTCTTTCTTAAAATAAGTGCATTTCTTCTTAAATTGAGGAGATTAAAGAGACATTTTGCCAATGGAACAAGACAATTTAGATTTAAAATAAGAAAACACAATTGCATCTTCTTATTTCAAGTGCATTTCATCTAATTATCTTATTTTAAGGGTAAAAATACTCATTCCATTGGCATATTATCAAATTTACCTATTCAAATCAAGGGTAAATACACTTAATTTAAGAAATGTTTACTTATTTCTACATCATTTTTGCAGTGTAAGAGAGAGAAGCCTCCTGTCTGCTGCTTGCATGACAGCTTTCAAAGCAGACGAGCACCAATTAGGGCAAAACAGATCACCTGCAGAAGGCCTGCATCCAGAACCACTGCAGCCGTAACAGCTAAACTGCTTTTAGCTTGAGAACATGAGTAAACAAGCAGAATCACATAGACAAACAAAGTTGACAAAAAATATGAGCTCATAAATGGCGTTACAGTTAATAGAGAAACATGTGCAGTTTGTTCTGAAATCTAAAAGATGACTTTAATAATAAGCTCTTATGTGAATCGAGTTAAAAACATCCACCAAGTGAAGCAGAACTTTTCCTTTCTGTCTGTGTTTGAAGTGTCAGTGGGTCCATTTGGATCGGGCCACATGTCTGGGGATGATGGCGACCTTGAAGCACAACCCGGGTTGTTTAAAAGGAAACGTCATCCCTGATCATCACAGCAGAAGATTTCTATAGACTTAGACTGAGATAAACTTTGTCATTTTATACATACAGGTTTATACAAAATGAAAAGTCCAAGCGCTTCTGGGTCCTTTGGACCAGTGAGGTGGTGTTTCCAGTCCAGGTGAGGGTGTCTGTGATGAATGTGGTGCTGCTGACCACCTCTACAGCTGAGCTGTTGATGAGCAGTGGAGCGTGATGATGCAACAAAGGCTCATCAGTTATATTAAAAAATAAAAACTTTTCAATTCTATTCAGTTTATTTCTATAGCTCCAATTCACATCATGTCATCTCAGGTCACTTTCTAGTTCACCAGATCATCCAGTAAGATTGATTCAAAGTTTTCTATCCAAGGAAAACCAGCTCATACTTGTAGCGACAGTGGAGAGGAAAAACTCCCTTTGAACAGGAAGAAACCTCCAGCAGAACCAGGCTCAGTGTGAGCGGCCATCTGCTGAGGCCGACTGTCTCATTCACAAAATCGACGGTTTTCTGTGCTTCCTCAAATTTATCTTGAACTAATTTGAAGAAATAAACTGGTTGCAGGAGGTAAAAGTTCCAAGAATAATAATAATAATTATGAAAAAAAGAAATGAAACCACTAAATTATAGAAATTCAAAGGTAATAATTTCCTCAGTTCGAATTGCATGATGACACTGGAAATAAAATTATTCTAAAACAAGTATTGTACGCTTTAGTTTTAATGTGGATATTTCTTAGTGATTAAAAACAGACAACAGGAGCTTCTGACACCAGAAAGTCAACAGGAGGTGATGCAGAGCTCAGCTCCAGCGGTGGGTAAAGTACACAAATATTTTAATCAAGTAAAAGTAGCACTACTTCAATATTTATTTTACTAAATGAAATAGAAAGTAGTCATTAAAGAAATTACTCAGGTTAGAGTAGATAAGTATTTATCAAAAAAAAAACTACTAAAGTTCATAACATCATAAAAAAAATACATAAAAAATACAAATTTATAAAATGATTAGAACACTTCTCCAAATCCAGTATTTTTAGCAAAAAACTTAAAAAGGATATATGTGAGTTCAGGTTAAATATCTTCCACTGATGATGGTATCTACTGGTTACTGAAGTTTGGCTGATCTCTGAACAGCTTAACTTCTGATTTACAGCATATTATTCTAAAAGTAAGAAGTACGGTGCAGTGGAAGTACACTTTAAATAATGTTTTTCCAAAATGTTTCCCCCAGTAAATGTGACTTAGTGAATGTAACTACCGTAAATCCTCTAATATAGGACCGGGCCTTTATTTCACTCAGGTGCATCTTGTTCCAGGCCATTATTGGAAGGAGGCCAGAATTAGAGGCAGGCCTCTATTTCTATTTGATCAAAATAGACTACCAGTGGAATGAATAAAAACCAGATTTTGTGTCTCTTTAAACCTATAAAATACCAGGTTCATTTATTGAAAAAGTACAGTTACCATAGCGATATACAGAACATTATTCAGACATCTTCCAGCAGCTGCAATTTTTCTGCGCGGCAATACGGAAAAAAAAAAAAACAGAATGGAATCTTGGCCAAACTGACTTGCTAAACAAAGTTTAAAAAAGAAATTAATGGAAACTTTTCTTCCATCACCGGAAAATTTTATTTGAGGCAGGCTAAGTGGAAGAAGGCTACCAGTATCATATATTTCAAGGGAAATTCAGACCAACGGAGGCCGTTGAAATTCTGTAATTTTAACGCTGCCTGGTTACCACCAGACCTACCGGTGATCACATGTGTCTTTCAGATCAGAACGATTGTGTGGCTGGTTATCCTCCTGTAGCAGTGTGTCGCAGTGAGCTTGACGCAGACATTTTTTATTTACGCTCAACATTGAAGCATGGTCTGCGCTATACGCTGTGGGTCTAGATACGGCCGAGGCGGAGAGAAAGTGGGGGATAGTAATCTGACAACGGAGGAACATGACGACAAAAAAGAGATCCAGGTGGGAAAAGGGTCCCAGCGTTCTCGCGTACCTCGCTCTTTCAGCGGGTCAAACTTCACGAGTTGTTTTCCGCAATTTTGGTCATAAAAACAAAACAAGCCGGCCTCCTGTCTGCGGCACTGTCTGCGCTAAGGATGGGACTTCCCATGCTAATAGCTTGGATTCGTTAGCAAACATTGCCCCCCTGTGGTACCTGTATATTACTATCACAGGTTGTTGAGGACTGCCCAGAAACATCGTTGGTTGTAATTATAGCCCCGGCCTGTATAAGAGTCCGGCCAGTATTTACCTCCGCCGACAGCGAGACCGGCCATTATTAGAGACCCGGCCGCTAATGGAATACAGACCAATATTAGAGGATTTACGGTAATCACTGCCCGCCTCTGCTCCGCTCCCATAATGCTCATCTTCTCTCTGCCTGATGATCCCGTTGGTTCCACTCAACCGTCTCCATCCTATTTTGGATTTCCAACTAAACTGAGCAAAAATTCTATTGAGCATTTCATCATCAATGACCCCCCCACCATGGACTGTTCTCCCTGCTGCCCTCTGGGAAGAGGCTTCCCAGCATTCAATGCAAGACCAGCAGGTTCTGCAGCAGCTTCTTCCCCACCGCCATCACACTGATGAACTGCTGAGGAATTCGGTAATAAAAATAATTTCTACTGACTGATCTCTGTTAAGTTCCTCAACAAATATCCTCAGCAGAAAACAGAAGTTTGCATTAATCTCAAAAGCTTCCTGGTTTCTATAACCAAAAAAAAGGTGAATCCATTAAAGATCACCATGTTTTCACAAGTATCAGTTTCTTGTAAGCAGGTTCAAGATTATGAAAATATTATATCTTGTAGATTTCACAAATAATCTTAATTTAACTGTGAAATGAAGGCCTATGTGTGTAGTTCTCTGTGTAGATGTAGAAAAAATAGATTTAATTTTTCTCTGTAATGCTGCACTTCTTTAGAGGAAGCTTTAATCCCGCAGGTTTGTAAACGGTGAATGTTTATATCCCTTCATTATGGCCGTTAACATATTGATATCAGACCAGTTAAAGATGCAGTTAAACGGTTATTTTCTCACAACAGAAAGACTTTTAAAAGCAGGTTTTCATTTGCTTCCTTGATTTTTGGTCAAAGGTCACTTAGCAATGCACCTAGACTTCATCTATCAGTAAACATTAAGAAGCGTCTGGTATTATTCCTCCGGAATACTTTAGAGCTGCAGTGTACTCAGGGGTAATCTGAACCTCTGCTGAGGAAAAGTTTTATGATCAGACAAGACAAAGCCTGAACTATCTGAGCACCATTAATGACAGCCTTAATGTCATTAAAAAGGATGAAAATAACAAATCACGCATCACTCTTTAGCTGTAATATTATTTGGCATTTTTGGGTTACCAATCTACTTGCTCTGGAGAGCAGAGTTTGCTGCTTTTAGATGTTGTCTCCAAAGTCTCCAGTAGCAGAAAAAAGTCTCTAGATTTGGCGCTAGGAGCTTTTTAGAAATCAAAGTGCTAGAGGGGTCTGAAAAGTGGCTAAATATAGCGACTAAAGCGCTAAGTTGGCAACACTGCTCTTTGCATGGTTTGTTTTCAAATGGTTTGCTGCTGTCTGTTTGGACCTTTCTGAACATGTGCAGCAAATGGACTGATCCAATATGGCGGACACTGAAGGGGGGGGCTGAGACACACTTAATATTATCAGCGTTCTGATGGCATTTTAGCCAAAGGATTTTCATCAAAAACATAATTAATGTGCACAAATAAGGAACAGTTGTATTAACCATACATGAAAACAGAGTTTTATGGGGCCCCCAGGAACGTGGGGCCCTAGGCAGCTGCCTAGTATTGCCTGATGGTAAATCCCCCCCCCCCCCCGCCTTTGCATGAGGAATATCTGTAAAATCCAAACAGCTGCCTTATCAGAGCTGAAACACAAATTTATTCAAGAGTAGATGATCTGCAGTGATAAATCTGAGACAACTGCCAGGGGGAGCGGCTCTAAAGATATGTTGGGTTTATGCTATGTCTGGCCTGCAGGCTGCAGCTGCTCACATTCTCAAAGACGGACCTTCCCCTTTCAGTCCATGATCTACAGATCTGGAACAAACGAGCAGAGCCAGCCTTGATCCTGCTGATTCAAGGGCAGCAGCCTCTGGGTGCGTCTGGTGGTCACTTTAAACTCACTTCATCTCACACTCAGATGGATCTGATCTGTTAGATGTTGCTAAGAAAGGAGAGTTTAAAATTATTTTAAACTCTCCTTCCTTACAGTTTTATACTTCTTCAACTTTTCCACATTTTCTCCCTACAGCTGCAAACCTTTTTCTATTTTAATTGGTTATGGAGTGAATTTTGTTGTTGCAAACAAAAAACACATTTTGTAAACGGAAATATGAGTAAAAACTTAAAGAGAAAGAAAACTTAAAAATGTAAACTTCGTTAATTTTTTCTAATTAATTACTTATTATATATTTTTTTTCATATTTCTTTTTCAGATTCAGTTTAACAGACTCTATTCTTTTCATGTTGTCTTTTGCAGCTTAGATTCTCTTCAATTCAGTTTAGTTTGACTTCTGGAAACAGATTTTCCTCAGTAGGGAGAAGCGAAGAAGTCTCTTTTAGCCTGATATTGGGCTTAAAGCGATGCAATGTTATCTTTAAACACAATTTGAAAATAATTCAATTTGGAAAAATCAACCTGAGGTTTGGAAAAAAAATTAATAAAATATAAAATCTGTAAGAAATCCTGTCTTAAAATCTGTGTTTTTTTCCGTTATCTTCTGCAGGCCAGTTAGTTCTTCGTCAGCCTGAACACCTAAATTCGTCCAATCATATATCAACGGTCGTCTGTCGATCAAATGTTTTCGGTCATAGCATCTTGATTCATATGTCGCAGCTAATATACGCAACGGTTGAAACCACAATCCTTTCCTTTCCCATTGAGTTGCGTCCCAGTGTTCACGGGGATGGACGTCTGTGTCTTCGGCAGGCGTAGAGCTAACAGAACTGGCAGCGTTGCGAGGCAAGGGCTCAAACATGTACGGCTGGAAGCCTTCTACACCAAACCAAGCTTCTGCCGCCCTGGCGTCCTCTTCCACAACATCTTCGTCCCCGCTTTCCTCCTCTAAATAAAAAATGGATGACGGAGGAGACTCATCCACGACCTCCGACACTAAACTCTCCTCCTCTTGCATGTTTCCTCTGTCCATAGCGTTCCTTGACAGCGTCGTTTCTAAGTCACCAATTTAGTGCTACTTGGTCCCAATGGAATTTCCCATTGGGAACCTGCTAGCACTAAGTTGCTAACTGGTTAGCAAGATGCTTCCAACAAACCGGCCACAACCAAACTTGCTTGCGAACCTTCTGCCACAACAATCCCGCCCCCTTGATAATCGACCAATCAAATTCACTTTATTCACTCGTGTAAAGTCGTGCACCACTCGGGAGAATTCAGAAATGCGACGGTTGGAACAGCCGCTTCCCTACGACTTTAAAGTTCTCTGTAAAGGACACTCTGTGGATTGGGAAACAGCTGAAATGCTGTTGGGTCAAAAAAAACAAAAAACTAATCAAAGCATCTGTACAGTGAAACAGGGCGGTGGCAGCATCATACTGTACCAATGTTTTTCCACATGGGGGACATGAAGATTGACACACACTAAAAGAAGAAAGTGAGGAGAGTGGTGAGAAGAGCAGAGAGGATCATGGGGGCTCCTCTTCCCTCCATTAAAGACATTTCATCCCATCGCTGCGTGTCCCGAGCCCGTGACATCATCATTGACCCCCCCCCCACCATGGACTGTTCTCTCTGGGAAGAGGCTTCACAGCATTCAATGCAGGACCAGCAGGTTCTGCAGCAGCTTCTTCCCCACCACCATCACACTGATCAACTGTTTTATAGAATGGGTTATTCTATTGTATTTTATTATTATATTTTATCATTATTTATATGTATACCGTATATATATTTTAAATTGTTAGAACTGTAAATTTACAGTCATTTTCACTATTTTTCAAGGCTACACTTTTAAAAGATGACATTGTCCATTGAGCTGTTTCCAAACTAAATTTCTTTTTGTTTTACAGTTGTGTAAACAAAATGACAAATAAAATCTGTCTAAAGTCATTTTTAGTGCTGGAATAGATTGCGGTTCATGTCGACACAGATTAATGTAAACAGACCAAATCAAACACATAAATGTGGCACATTGAGGTAAATGACATCATAGCGGCGCTTATATTTTAACTGTAAGGATGGAAACACCTGCAGTACGTCAACGTTACAGAACATAGTGTGAATAAAAAATATTCGTTATGCAATAAAACCAGTGAAAGAAAAAAAAATCATCTTTTGCATTTCATTTCACCATGGTGCACTGTTGGGCGTGAGTTCGGCTTTCACAGTAAATCCTTACAAAATGTTTGAGGTTGCAATTTTAAAAAATGTTAGTCATGCAAATGTTGTTCTGAGGAATCTTCTCTGATTTGGCAGAAATATTAATATTTACCCGTAAGCATGTCTCTCCAGAACTCTCATTTCCAGACAATACTGTTACTGGAATCCAGGACAAGAACTTATTACCTTTGTAACATTCAAAAAATCTGGATATTTTGATGGCAAAAATAATGTTAATGTAATGAAAAGAAACGCCAACTTGCCCGAATATATTAAGAAAAATAACCAAAGTGCTTCTAGAAGAAATTCATGAAAAACAGGGAAGATTAATTCCAACTTAATACTTTTTAATGCTCTTACAAAATCATTTTAATGCCATCAACAAATACCCAATACGGTTAAATCCTTCATCTTTACTGTCGACAGGCTGCAGCCATGTCCTTAATTCTTCGTTTTTTTTCAGCACATTTTGTTGAAATTTGCATTTTCCCATTTTCTCAAGCTTCTTTTCCGAAGCTTCATGATCAAGTGGAAGCGGTTCCACGCAAATATATTGCGATATATCTGACGAAATTGCTTTTATAATTGTATTTCTTTTTATTTCAATCTGAAAAACTCACACAGAAAGAAAAGATAATTAGAAGAATTTTATTGATATGATAGTATAGTCTTTGGCGCTCAGACCTTGGCAGGAACATTAATGCTGAATTATGCTTTAACATGCATGAGTACATGAATGAGAATAGGGACGTTCCCCCCCGGCCTGAAACTGGTGGTGGTTTAGTCCAAGCTGGTTAACGAGGTGATCTGCTTGAGCTGAAGACTGTGGGAGCTGACACCAGGACTTCACTCAGAGACTCAGGATATAGAGGTCCTGCTTGGTGATGCAGGTACCATGGACTGTCCATGATGAGCAAGCATGAAGCGACAGTGGAGAGGAAAAACTCCTCTTTGGGAAGAAACCTCTGACAGAACCGGGCTCAACATGGTGGTCTTCTGCCGGACCAGTTGCAATGAGACGAGGGATGGTGACGACTGGGATTAATACTCTCTGATGAGGTTGAGGTAGAAGTCATGTCATGGAAGACGACTCAGCTACGATGGCGGAGGAGGGGATGGAGGTGGGTGAATTGTCGCCTGAATAAAATCTGACATCATGGGATGCTGATTGCGCTTGCTGGATAGCAGGCTGAGACGAGGATTTGAAGGTGCTTTTAAGGTGGATGCAGGATGCTGATTGGGCTTCGTGGTGGAGTAGTTCGAAGCTGATTGGCTCGCATCAGAGGCGGATCAGCTTCTGATTGGATGGAGGTAAGCCAGAGTTTCTTCAATTGAACTTCCGCTCGAGCTTCATAAGGCATTTTAAATGCCACAATCTCACATTAAATGTGGAATAAGGTCTTAATTTGAAAAATAACTGTATGAATTTTTAACGATCCACAGAAACCCTGAAATATTGTCTTATTCCTTTGTTAAAGTGTCTCAATTATCTCCGAAATTCAAGAAAAAAAATTAAATAAAAAAAATCAGCCATGTCTTTGTCCAAATACGTCGTCTCCTTTTCTTTTTAGGGCTTTTAGCACCAAATTACCCAAATAGCCAAAACAGCGCGTTTCACTCTAGTGAGCTTCATATTCCTCTTCTACTCGTTTGGCTTCGGGATAGACGAGTCCGAGTAGCGCCATCTCACTGCGGAGCTGAGTCCCACCTGGTTTTTAGACGTAAGCAGGTGGATCGCATCAGGGCGTCGAGGTCGCACAGCGTGAAAACAAACATGGTGAGCTGGGAACTTCTAAACCCTGAGGTTTCATCGTCTGAGCTGTAGCTGCGTGCAACGATTGGAATTATCGCAGTTAAGAAGCATAAAAGAAAATGTCAAATAAGGCCTTTAGTGTTCAGTGAAAAAATAAACATTGCAGAGCAGGAAACACACCAGAAAGCAGCTTATTTGTATTTTTTTTATTATTTTTCCACATCCTGCCTCCATAAGAAACTCTGCGTTGTGTTTTCAGCAGAAACTAAACCCAAACGGCTGCTAATGAAAGTCACGCTTCGTTAACTGGAGGGAATTCATCCAAAGTAAACGGATCCATGAACTGAAAAACCTTTCATCCACGTTTTCACGTCACGTCCATAATCCTCAACTTAAAACACACGTCTCCTATTTACAAAAGATAAAAAAAAGGGTTCAATCAAAAACAGATTTCATTCTTGATTCCATAGTTTCTTTGAAACAAGCGAGCGAGCGATCCGTCCAAAATAAAACCACCCAGACCCACTTTTATAGGGTCACAACACCTTATGCATGGTTACGTTTTCCATTAAAGGTTGCTCAGTATTTAATAAAAAAAGATGAAAAAAAAAAAGCTTAATGTTATGCATTTTGCATTTTTATGCGTTTTGACATAACACTCCATAGGAGGTGATGCAGTTGGCTCAGATGTCCATCTCAAACTGGCTGTCGTCTGCAAAACAACAAAAACAGAGAATAATCAGCCCCCCGCTGCATGCGGTCACACCCTAACCGACAACAGAACCAAGACAGTCTGGCAAACTTATCAGTGGTCTGTTTACCAACATAGCGGGGGAGGATGGAGAATGGAGTTTAGCTACTGTCGCTGCTAAGTTATTCTGGGTATAAAGTCCTGGCTTTTAGAGAAACTGTATATAACTTTAAAATGCACGGCTCAGACCACAGATCCTCTTTTTCTGAGTCAGAACAGCCCGTTTTTACACACATGCATGCATAAAAGAAGCTAAATGTGTCAAGGTTTACCTCCGATATCCTCCTCTGCCTCCTCCTTGAGGTCCTGCAGCTTCCCCGTGTGGTGCGCGTGTGTGGCCGGTATCGTCACTCCTGGGATCTGCGGCAGACAGCACGGCGGCGTCCTGGCGAGGGGGGAGTTCCGACAGTCCAAGAGGAACTTCCTGTCGTAGATGATGCGAGTTCCTGACAGTATGAGAGAAGACATTTGGTGTGAATTTCAAACCAGACCTCTTGTCCTGCAGAAGCACACTGGAAAAACTCTGAATCTAGATTAGTCAGTTTTTCTTAAAATAAGTAAATTTGTTCTTGGATTGAGGTAAAAAGAGACATTTTTGCAAATAGAACAAGACAATTTACATCTAAAATAAGAAAAATACAATTGCATTGTCTTATTTCAAGTGCATATTATCCAATTATCTTATTTTAAGAGTAAAAATACTCATTCCATTGGCAAACTATCTCATGTACATATTCAAATTAAGGGTAAGTTTTACTTATTCCTAGATTGTTTTTCCAGTGCAAATAGTTCAAATTCACATGACTGCACTAAATGCAGCATGTTTGCCAACATGGGTGTGGATTTATGTTGGAATAATCCGTCTTTAAAGACCAAAACATGCTTCTTGTTGCTTCCCTTAACCTTAAAAAAATCGCATAAACAGTCAAATGCTCACATAAGCTGACATACGCCTCATAACTAAAGAAAACAAGTCGACCCGCTTTCACAAATATCTTTATCCAGAAATGTTATGAGCTGCTTGTTTTGAAAACGTGTCACGAGAGGAGCTGGGAGAGGTCAGTGGCTCCTGCTGCACTGCTCTGGAGTTTGAACTGGTCTGTGGATCATCAGCCTGGCTGATGAAAACATGTTGCGCAATAACTGGTTTCTGGACACTTCATCCTGGACAAAGGGACCCAGAAGGAAGAGACGCAGCATAAAGGACAATAAAAGGGTAATACGCTGCGGTTACTTTAAAAATAATAATAATACAGCAGGATGTGAGATGTAACATCAGAAAAACAAGTCTTGCACAACTTCCAGCCTGCTCTATACAGGCAGAAACTACCGTCCCCCTGCATCATATACCCCCCCCTTCATATGGTGTGATTCGTGCAGAGCGTTTCTCTCTGTTTTTCAAACTCAGAGCATAGAGCAGATGAGATTGGACAGCCTCCAGCTCCACAGGGGACCCAGGGGCCAATCAAACGGCCCCGATCCCAGTTTTTTAAGCATACACCCTCTGCAAGTCCCTTTGTTTTCAGGCAGGCGGTTTGTTGGAGAATCATTTTAAAGGCGAGACAGGAGGAAAAAGATGCATTTAAGACGTGAAGAAAATACCTAAAGCAGAATAAATGAATATAGAATAAAGATTTTCAATCAAAGAGGATCTATGATCAAATTCTGGGTTGGTGTTAAAGCAGAGTGTCAGTGTGCAGAGAAGGTTTTAATAAAATGTCATCCTTCAAACTGATGCAATCTATACATTTTCTGTCATTTTCACTTTTTTTTTTTACATAAAGTTTTTAATAAATATAAAAAGGACTTTCTGCAACATTTACTCTGAGTGTCGCCTGCTTTGGTCCTGTGAGAACACCAGGCGTCTGTGGCTTTCTGCACAATGTTTATTTAAAGGATGTTTTATTTGGAATCACAAAATCTAAAAAATAAATTTCTGACCAATTATTCTTATGTTATCTTTTAAAACTGTTGGCCAAGTTTTATATCCACAAATGTAAAATTATTATGATTAAATCCTCATGCATCTCTTTTTACTTTTAAAGGAAGCATTTATTTTTCTACAATGTCCTCCAGCAATAACAAAAAGGATCCTAAAACTCTCTAAATTCCCTTTGCATGCTTCTATTTCTAGCTTTAATTAATCACTATTTTTACATTTATTCTGTTACTTTTTTATTCATATTATTTTTGTTCAAAACCCTGACGATTTTCACTGGATATTGTACTTATTTTTTATTTTTTTTTTTTGTATTATAAATATTTTTAAATAAAGTTTTTTTTTTTTAAGAAAAAAAAAAGCTTTGCCTTTTTTTAAGAAAAAAAAAACTGTTATCGCGAGAACACCTGTGGAAGAAAACCAGGAGAAAAAACTAGGCAATAGTTGAGCATGCTTTAGAAATAAAGAGCAGAATGAACCTCCAGGCGTGGTGGAGAACAGAGTCCCCCCGGGGGTCTGGCTGTAGCAGTCGGGCAGCTGGGACCAGTCCTTCAGGGTCAGCACCCTGGTGGGGATGGGGCAGCTTTTCACCGCTTTGCCTCCAGTCGACATGTCGCCTTTTAAACGTCGCTCACAGAGAAATTCAACGCGCTGTTGCTTCTTTCCAGATGACAGATGAAACAGAAACTCTGGGTGATATTTTCAGCTCCGAAGTTTGTTTCTACAAACTTTAAATGATAAAACAAAGAAAGAAAGAAGTGCTGGTTCTTCAGCAACCAGATGATCCACGCGCTGCTTGGTGAGCACAGAGAAGGAGCTCAGAGACCAGATGTTTTTGTGCGGAGGAGCCTCTGACACGTGGGAGCTGCGCTTAGATGGTGCGAATGTTTACAGTGCGGGGTCATCCTGCGAGGGCGGTGTTAACAATTCGGGAGCTCCATTCCTTTTGAGACTAAACCTTTTCCTTTGTGAATGAATCTCACTGAAGGGGGATTTGTTTTAATTTAATCTACATTATTTGACCTTTAAAGGAAAGGTCCGGACATATTTAGAAATCAAACTTCTGAAAATACTTTAAATATTACATTATTCCATACTGTTCAATAAATAAGTGTTTTTAATTCAGAGTAATTTTCATGTGAATGTGCTTTACTGGCAGAGATGGGAAGTAACGAAGTACAAATACTTCGTTACTGTACTCAAGTAGATTTTTCTGATATTTTTACTTTACTTTACTACTTATTTTTATGGCGACTTTTTACTTCTACTCCTTACATTTTTACACAAATATCTGTACTTTCTACTCCTTACATTTAAAAAAATTGTCTCGTTACTTTAGTTTTGAATCATTTCAATGGAGTTACCGTTATTATTTTTCCCGTCATCAATACCAAATTCAATCTAATTGGATGGGAATCTACGTTGCATTTGACGCACCACTACAAGATGAATCGACAGATTCGGCGGTATTCATTGGCGGCAAATCATTGCAGCTTGGTGGCGGTGGCGTTAGCATAGTAGCATGGACGACGAGATGATTGAAAATGAACACAACGGAGATCTAGTCCTATTGGCAGACATCCATTTAAAATGTAGGCAACGGCATGAAAAAAGTGGTTTCTACTTTTACTTTTATACTTTAAGTAAATTTACAAGCCTGTACTTTGTTACTTTTACTTGAGTAAAGAAGTTTAATCAGTACTTCCACTTTTACCAGAGGATTTTTTAACACAAGTGTCTGTACTTTTACTCAAGTACGGAAAGTGAGTACTTTTGCCATCTCTGTTTACTGGAGGCATCCATGTTTGTCAAAGAACACTACTGCCACCTACTGGTTAGTGACGTCACGGTGCGGTATCGGCTGTTGATCAAGTCCCAGTGCTGCCAACTTTTCACCAAACCTTGGGGTGAGATTTTGAAACAGTTTGTCAGGGTGAGATGAGGACAGGAGCAGCTAAAGGTTGGGGGTTTTCAGAGGATTTAACTGAAAGAAAGCGGCAAAATGGGGAATTTTTAAAGAACAGCAAATGTTACTGAGTTGAATGTCTATCATTAACAAGCCATGCTGCCACTTGTGTCTCTGCTGTGTGTATATATATAAGTATATATATTTATATGTACATAGTTTAAATGTTTTATTCTATTTTATGAACCTCTATAGTCCAGCAAAAGCTTATTCTGTATTTCTAAATCAGTTTTATAGGAGTTATAGCTGTTTTTATTTCTTTTTATATTTGTATTTTTCTTTGTACCGTGCTTACCTTTGTGTTTTTTAGGTAGACAATTTTAATATCTGTCCAGGGACCACAGATGAAAAATAGCCTTTTGGCTAATTCTGGTGCATTTGCAGGAATGCTTTTAAATGTACACTGTCCCTGTCAAATAAATAAATAAATTCAAAAATTAATTAATGACAAGCCATCTGTAGTTATGAGGAACATTTTTCTTAGAATTATCCATTATTTTCTACATTCTGGTGATTTTTAGCGAATTGAAGTAAAGCTGAATTGGCCCTGCTAAAATACTTGCATCTTGAATATAATTTCACAACTTTGTTCATTATTTATTCTCTGCAGTTCAAGTAAATTAAACAATGGGGAACTAATGACAAACATGGATGCCTCCAGTAAAGCACATTCACATGGAAATTACTCTGAATTAAAAACACTGATCATTTATTGAACAGGATGGAATCATTTCAGATTTAAAGAACTTTCAGGAGTTTGAATTTTGAATATGAGCGGACTTCTCCTTTAAGTGTCAGGGCCCCAGACCAGTTCTACAGGGGCACTGGTCCCCTTCTGCCCGGCTCTAGAACCGCCCATGAATGAATCTGGAAAACATGTTTGGATCACCCAGAAAGACAAAAACAGTTGGATGAAGGATGCCTTTTAGACCTGCAACCCTTTTTCGTTAATGTTTATTTACTGAACATAAAAAAAAAAAAATATAGTAGATATAATTAGAGATTTTGTCATGGTTCCCTGGTGACCAATAGGGTTTAGGGGTTTTAATCAGAAGATATTAGTGAAATTTATTTTAGAAAAATGGCTAAATTTATCTTTTTAACTTAGTGTGATTTATTCTGTTGCTGATTTTTACTATTTCTGTATCACAGCTTGGTGTAAATGTGTAAAAAAAATCTGCTTTGGTTAAGCAGAGCTAACCTGAGAGCGAAGCAACCATGTCCATTATTACATCATGCGGTATGCAAAGGGTGGAAGAAAAAGCGCTTATTCAGGATAAATGTTTTATTAAGTGATTGGAATAAGCAGTAAAAAAAAGAAAAATGCGTGTTTTGTTTTAATAAATACATCCTTATATTTTAATTCATCATAATAAATAATAAAATGAGTTCTAAAGTAGGTGATTCCCAGGGCTTTACCGGTGTGAAAAAGAAGCGCTCCTCCTTAGAAGGCCTATTTGTAGGTAACACCGCCCCCTGCCGGTGATGTTTCTGGAACAAGCGGGGCACGTTCCTCACGAAACAGTTTCTAATCATGAACATAAACCATCAGTTTGTTCTACAATAAGCTGTTAGTGTTAAAGACTGCAGAACAAAGGCAGAATGGATTTCTTCACTACAAATTAAAGCAGCCTCATTAATTATTCAATTTAAAACATTTTATTCTAATATTGCAAATGAGTAGCAGTAAGAAAGTACAAACAATTTTGCATAATTATTGGTAAACATCTGAAATAATGAATTTTAATTTAGACCCAACTGCAGTTTTCTGCTTTATTCTTTTCTCTAATTTTCTTTATTTGTCCTGTTTTGTGAATCCTTGACATGAAGCTTTGAAGCATAAACACACCCAGTATTGTTACTGGACACAAAGACTTCAGACAAACACACAAAGACAGGTGAAGATCTGTTTGCTGTGAAAATATTGACCTTCACATTGGAAGAACAGTTTGGTTTCAGTCTTTACTTGTTTCTTGGAGTCTTGAAAATGAGATTAGGAAATGTTCTGCTTGCAAACATCCTTCCTTCCTGCTTTCAAGAAAAAAAAATAAAAAACAGTGATATTGGCCAACCACTAGAGGGCGACGTCATTCAGACAAAAATGTAGGAATCATATTATTCAATAATAATTCATATGCAGTTTTTCTCCTGATATGATTACATGTAAATATTCAACTGATATTTCAGTAAAAACACACAATAATCAACGCATTTAGTCATTTATCTTTGTTTGTATTCTTCTATATAGATATACAATAATATAGATGTATAATAATATAGATGTATATAGATAAATTGTGCCTCACGTTTTAGTATGTGCCTCACGTTTTAGTATCTAGTGAAAAATAATTTTTATAAGGTCCATATTTGTGTGACCATTTTTATATAATCTTTCTGCTGTTGTAAACACCAGGATTTCACCATTTTGGGAAAATAAAGGGATTTTCTATTCTATTCTATAAAGGCGGTTTTATGAGCCTAAAGTTAAGAGGAAGGTTTCACACTGCAAAAATAAAAGATGATTTATAATGTTATTTTTATTTAGAATAGCAAATATGGATTAAAGCTAAAATACTTCATCATTTCTAGGTAAGTTTGGGATCTAAATCAGAATCAGAAATACTTTAATAATCCCAGAGGGAAATTACTTTTGTTACATGCTCTAGTTACAGTTTTACATGATATAAACACACTACCAACTATGCAATATAATAAAGATAAAAAATAAGAATAAAAAGAGATAACATATATATAAACATATAGCTAAAGCCTTTTAAAATGTGGTTATAGATAAAATGTTAAAGATAAAAAGTTTTCTACGGTTTGGACATTTGATGTGAATCAGACATGATTCAGAAAAAAGATGAATTCTTAAGAAAAAACGCGAAAAAAAATGTTGAAAATGACAAACCTTTGACTAAAGCATGACTGACTTCCGGTCTATTTGTCATCTGACGGACGTCAGACTCAAAAAAACGATCGTTCCGCCTCGGATTGTGATTGGTTGAGATCTATGGAATCAGATGACGTCAGCGTCAGAGGAAAAGGTAACTTTCGGTCATTTCTGGTTTGGACACGACCTGCTGCTGCTGGAGGTAAGAAGGAGCCGCGGCTCAGCGGCTATCGCTTTCTGTCTCAGCGGCTTTATCCGTTTATTTAGCCGCCTTTAGGCCGCTTTATCCGGGCCTGGTTGAACAGCTTTAGCCGTGCGGTAGAAACTTACCGCTGGTTGCTCAACATGAGGCGGCTTCTCTCATCATTTCACGCGCCGTCCCATTGTTCGGCAGCATGGAGCAATTTTCTCATTTAAACATTTTATTTTCTTATTTCTAAAATCCTCTCTGGGAAGGAGATTCTATAGTCAATTTAAAATGGTTTAATTTTAAAATAGAAATAATAATAATAATAAAAGATAAATAAATTAAACATTTCCAGCTGCTAAATTAGAAACATTTGAGGGTTTTTTTTATGTGTCAGAAATCCGTCCGTAACGGAGAGCTGGTGTTGCCATGGCGATGGTTCATTCACACGCGCCTGTTGCGTTTCTGTGCGTTTTTTTGGGTCGAACCGGATGTGTTTCACTTCCAGGATAATAACACTAAAATAACTCCATCTTTTACCTTTTTTTAATATTCAAATAAGGCTGTTTTTATCAAACATATAACTTGATCCAGATTAGAAAAAAATTAATTAAAAATGTTTTTAAAAAATTGAGATATTCTGATGTTTGATTCAGATTCAGTTGATCCAGAATCCAAGCTGTTCAGACTGACAGCGGGAACAGGGAAGATCAGCTGCTCCACTTCACTTCCTTTGAATTTCCACTCAGTTTACAGCATCATGCCGGGTGGAGTGGGTGGAGTGGGTGTGGGACAACGGCTCTTTCTAAAACATTTAAACAGTCGTTGTTTCTGTCAACATCAAAGCTACAGAAATGTCTGTCTGTCTGTCTGTCAGTGGCGGTTCTAGACAAAAATGTACCGGGGGGGGCAGGAGGGGCCCCGCATGTTTCCATGGGGGCCCAGAAAAGCTTGAAATAAAAAACAGAGCAAAGGTTTGAAATATAGTAAGATAGCTGCATGAAGTGAAATTTCTACTCAATTAAATTAAAATTCCATGTTTTATTAGATCATCATACATTCATAATTCAGGAATTTTACATTTTTTTTTACTTAATTTAATTTAAAATTGCAGTTTTCTATAAAATCTGAATTAGAACTAAAGAAAAACGGATACATTAGGTTGTAAAAATTAGAGTATTTTATTTTTATTTGTTTAAAAAAAACATTTAGCAGATGAAAACTGGGATCCTATCTCAATTCCACTGAAGCTATCACCTTATTGTTTCTGGATAATTAAACAGAGTTTGTAAAGGAAAAAAAAAAAGATCCAAAGGACCTATCAGTAACCGTGATTGTAAAAGCGCATATCATCATTAGAATTTCTGGAGTATTATGTCTACAGTACAGGGGCCAGGACATGGTCTACAGGGGCACTGGCCCCCTTTAGCGCCTGTCTAGAACCGCCCCTGCTGTCTGTCTAGTGACTCTAACTGTTTATCAGATCAAGCTTTCAGTCAGCATCTGAGGATTTAATAAAAGTTTCCAGAATTTATTTTGTTTTTATTTTTAAAAGTTTCTCCAGGTGATGGGACCCCCCCCACCCACTCCTGCTGCAGTCTCAGCAGCTACAAACACTAGAATCTGTTTAAAAACTCACTCCCCCACATGTTTTGGAGTGTTTGCATTCAGAGGTCGGTGTCTGGCACGTGAAGCTCTGCAGATGTTATTTTAAAACGTTTTTTTCGCTCCTCTACATCCTCTGTGGGTAGAGCGTGTCCTCTAGTGGCCTTTCAGCGTCCACCGGTGGGGTGAGCCTCCACAGTATTGTCATTGGCTGTCTGTCCTCCTCAGCATAACCCACCGGGCCGTGGCCATTGGACGGCGGTCTGTCTGGTCAGACAGGGCAAAGTGTCGCTGCTTCATCCCTTTATGAGCCTCTGATAAGCAGCTCTTTATTTCATCAATGGAGGGACCTGCTGAAAGGCTTCACCTGAAGTCATCCAGCAGCATAAAGTTACAATTTTCTTACAAAGGGAGGAAGGTCCAGAAGGTGGTGAGTGACTGAGCGCGCTGTGAGAGAGTTAGATCAGTCTGCATAGAGCTAGATTTATTAGCAACAGGCGGCATATTCACCTCATTTCCAAACCTCTTATTTCTGGATTGTTTTGTTTTAATGTGAGGTTTGAACATCAGATAAACTTAGCTTCCCTGATTGATCGGTCACGGTCGTTTAGTTTATTTTTATTTTTTTTCATAGATAATCAGTCCGTAAATAAACTTTTTCCTAAATCTAGACATTTTAATTTTTAGGTTCTTGTGGTTTTATAACCTTTTGCCAAAATATGACTGTAATGGGGAGTGTTGGTCTAGTGGTTAGAGCTTGGAATCCTGAGGTTGTGAGTTCGAGTCCCACTCCTACAGACTCTCTGTCCCTGAGCAAAGACCTTTAACAATTAATAATTTAAAATGCATTTAATCATATTCTTCAACTGTATCAGTGATCCAGTGGGGAAAAAATAAAGTCATAAAAACAAAAATTCTGTCAATTCACAAAGTTTTTATTCATCGTTTATTCTAATTTAGCATTTAGATCAGGCGTCTTCAATGTTTTCCAGGCCAAGGACCCCAAACTGATGGTGAGATGGAGCGGGGACTTTAATAATCCCACCCTGGGATTATTAAAGTATTTCTGCTTCCTGGTTGATGGGACAGGTGTTGTGAATGAAACGGTGCCCAGCTTAATGTGTGTCTCTGAATGTGAGCATTAATGACTGAAAGACATCTTCTGCCTCCATTTATCTGTTTACTACAGTGTGTTGAATTCATGTTAATGTGGATTTAAAGACATTTCAATTAGTGGAAAAAACTGCAGGAGGGAATATAAAAAAAAAAATAAAATAAAAAAAGTCTAATCAACCAAAACTTTCATTACCCCCATGCAGTTCCTCCGATAATTAACCTATTTTCCGGTGATAAATGGTCAGCTCTTTGCTTTACAGACACGCTTTCCCTAACTCACCATGTTTGGTTTAAAATCTTAGCTGCTCATTTTGTTTCTGGAATTATTTTTTTTGGTATTTTTGCAAAATATTTCATTATTGTCCAGAAACAGGTGGGGGCCTCTCTGTGCATGAGGCAGTTTATTCCCTTCATCTCGTCTCTTTGATCTCTTCAGTGTTGAGGAGCAACCTGAGTTTATTTTATTATTACATCTGATTGTTTCTGTTTTCTCTGTTTTTTTCTGTCTCATTTCAGCTGAATTCTTGGAAACCTCAGACTCGGTGCTTCTGTTGTTGAGCCGTTAAATCAGTGTGCGCTCCCTTCCTGTTTCCATTTGCGGCTGATAAAACCCAAAGCTGCTTTTCACTTCCTCTCCTCCAGACGGTGGCATGGGCGCCCAGTCAGACTCCACCCTCCAGTCCGTCCTCCTCTTTCCGCTCCACCTCCTCATCTGGTTGTACTCGCTCATTTCATTCCTGCCCTGGTACTTCATCACCGGCGCTGGCCAGAAGTGTTCTCAGTCCAAGAGGATGAAGGCTCGTTCTACCAGCGGCTCCCCGGAGGGCCCCTACCGCTCCGTGGACCACTTTGAGTCCTTGGCCACAGAAGACTTCCCAGGGAAGGACACCCTGGATAAACTCTTCCAGCATGCGGTGCAGCGCTTCGGCCCGGCCGACTGCCTCGGCACCAGAGAGGTGCTGAGCGAGGAGAACGAGATTCAGCCCAGTGGGAAAGTGTTTAAAAAGGTACGCTTTGTTTATACTGTGAGCCTCTCAGGGATTCCCAGGCAGCTGAAGCTCCGTCTGCTTGCAGGTGATACTGGGGGAGTACCGGTGGCTGTCCTACCAGCAGCTGGACGCTGCGGCCAGCGAGTTCGGCAGCGGACTGGCGGCTCTGGGGCAGCAGCCCAAAAGCACCATCGCCATTTTCTGTGAAACCAGAGCGGAGTGGATGATCACGGCGCAGGCATGCTTCAGGCGCAACTTCCCCCGTAAGTCAAATGCAGAACTTTCACTACCAGAAAATGTTGCTTGAACTTCTGCATAGCAGAGCAGCAGCAGCTGTGTTTGACTGGCCGTGTTTGGCAGTGGTGACCTTCTACGCCACGCTGGGAGAGGACGCCATCGCCTACGGACTGAACGAAACCGCCGTCACTCATCTGGTCACCAGCGTGGAGCTCCTGGAAACCAAACTGAAAGTGAGTCGATCATGTTGATTGGGGGGGGGGGTGTCTAATTGGGTGGTTTGAGAAGCTATCATGAGATCCAGAGAATACTGGAGGATAATGGGATTTATTGTGAGCAAATGGAAGAACTTTAGCAGAGGTTTAATTTTCTGATTCGGTTGCTGTGAACGGCCCCTGGGGGCCCCACTTTCAGCATCCCTGACCCTGGAAGAATACGTTAGGGTTTATTCCAGGATATCAGGACAAAGGGACACATTGTTCAAAAAATCTAGTTATCCAACAATCATCCAGACTTTTTGCGTATATAAAGATCAGGGCTGGAAATTATGATTATTTTACTAATCGATTCATCTGTCAAATGTTTTTTTCTATATTTTATCAGATCAATATTCAAAATAAATGATTAATACAATAAGCCACAAACAACAATTTCCAATACAACCAAACAAACAATTGAGTAAAAACAACTAAACAAGTCAGAAAGCTGAAAATCCATGTTTTTTTTTTTCTTTTTTCTCATTATTATTATTATTATTTTTTTTTTTTTACTTGGCAGGTGAGATAAAGGAAAAATTTTTCTTGAGTGACTTTTATTTTTATCATAACAGAGAAATATGTTAAGTATGCCTATAAAATCTGTACCTGTGTGTTTACATTTATCTTACTACCATATTAAATGGAAATGTCTTCAAAGGGTTCCATCTTTTCTCTAATAAACCAGTGGACAAGTTTAATTTATTTTCTACATCGTATAAACGATCACTAGTTTCTCTTTCCATTGATTTACAGCAGGGGGTAAAGGTTTATACCAACATATTGTTATCATTTTTTTGGCTATGTGAACAAAGATACCAAATAAGTTTTGTTCTTCTTTACTTAAATTATTTGGTGGAATTCCCAGAACGAAGATCCGGGGATTCCAATCAATATCAGCATGCAAGATATTTAAAATTTCCTCTCTAATTCCCTCCCAGAATTTCTTAATCTTTGGTTAATACCAAAAGACACGAGTCTGATCTCCAACTAGTCCGCGCAGAGCTTTGAAATATCTAACGATTATTTTCCAATAAAACTAGGGATGCACGATATTGGGATTTTGGCCGATATCCGATATGCCGATATTTTAAAACTCATGTAGCCGATAACCGATATCGATACCGATGTTAAAGCTGGACAAAAATAAGTAGTCATTGAAAATAGCAGTTTTGTTATCCATTTCTGACACTTTGAAAAATAATAAACTCAAATATATTTTCATATGCTGATATCAAATCGATTTTTAAAAACGCGGTATCGATCTATTTTACTTTCAAAATCTGGTGAAATTTCATCGTTCTGTTACAAACTCTCGTGATATTTTGCAAATTCTTGTGAGATTTTGTTAGTAAAACAGATCGATACCGCGTCAATATATCAACATATAAAAATATGGCAACATTTCGCGAATTTTCGGGGGATTTCGTAGCATAACGATGACATATAGCAATATTTCATTAGTAAAAGAGATTGATATGGTGTTTTTAAATGGCAATATATCAGCATATGAAGATATTGGGATATTTTAATGGATCAATATTTTTTCCCTCGTCTTTAGAAGTTTTTAAGTCTGTAAAAAAGAAGTTTTTGAGAAGGAAGAAGAAGTAGTATTTTTTTTTTTTTGTTTAGACTTTAGAAACTCAGAAGCTGATCAAATATCGGGTTAAATATCAGTGGGGCGGCCGATGTCCGATATTCAGTTTTTAAGGCCGATACCGATAGGGGGCCGATTATATCGTGCATCCCTAAATGTTGGACTGTTAGTCAGTTTATGTCCAGTTACACTCACTTGCTCCCACTCTTCATCTTCAATCACATCGTTCATTTCTAGTTGCCATTTCAATTGTTTTTTTTTCTTCAATTAATTAATTAATTAATAATTAGATAGAAAAAGATTCCTTAAAGAAGACTTTTTAGAAAATTAAAACCAAAACTTTTCCACTCGAGGAGTTCAGGATAGAAAAGATTGACAGACGGAAAAGTTTTTGTCTGGACACAAATATACGTTTGAATTTTATTAAAAACTGTAACTTTTATTTTCCACAGTTAGGAAACTCTAACATGTTTTTACACTGCAAAAAAAGTAGATCTAAATAAGTCATTTATTCTTAAAATAAGTGCATTTTTTCTTGAATTGAGGAGGTAAGTGAGACGCTTTGCTAATGGAACAAGACAATATACATTTAAAATAAGGAATTTGTCTCATTTCAAGTTCCGATTATCTAATCATCTTGTTTTAATTGAAAACATCCTCATTCCATTGGCAGATCATCTTATTTTCCTACTCAAATTGAGGTTAATTACACTTAATTTAAGACATTTTTACTTGTTTCTTGATTGTTTTTGCAGAGTATTTAGCTGCACTGGAAAAAATCGAAATCTAGACAAGTAATTTTTTCTTAAAATAAGTGCATTTGTTCTTAAATTAAGGAGGTAAGTGAGACACGTTGCCAATGGAATAAGACAATTTACATTTACAATAAGAAAACACGACTGCATTGTCTTATTTCAAGTGTATTTTATCCAAATATATAATTTTAAGAGTAAAAATACTCATTCCATTGGCAAATCATCTCATTTACCTGCTTAAATTAAGAGTAAATACACTTAATTTAAGACATTTTTGCTAATTTTTAGATAGTTTTTCCAGTGTGAGCTGCACATGTGTCGTTATGTTTGCAGACAGACGGTCAGTCCTGATCAAACATGTCCGACTGATTTTTTTGTTCACTTTCACTCGTCGTGTTTTTTTGGGGTTTTATGTTTAATTTAAGCATTAATGGAAGCTGGCAGGATGTTAGTCGGACGCCTCTGTGACAGAAATCCTTCATTATTAGACTGAAATCTGTGGATAACCGGCCCTGTTCTATCTTTGTTTGTTCAGAAAGTTCTGCCGCAGATCTCCAACCTGAAGCACATCGTCTATGTGGACCAGAGGAAAGTGAGCTCAGAGGGCTTCCCAGCAGGAGTTTCCATCCACAGCATGCAGGCCGTACGGGAGCTGGGCGCCGCGCCAGAGAACCGTCTGTATCCCTCCTCCTTAGCGTCCATTCAGGAGAATAAAGCTGGAAACGGCAGTGACTGATGTATTTCCTTCCACAGTGGGAAGGGAAATCGTGACGCCTCAGCCCTCCGATCTGGCGGTGGTGATGTACACCAGCGGTTCCACGGGTCGCCCCAAAGGAGTCATGATAGTTCACAGCAACCTGATCGCAGGGATGACCGGCCAGTGCGAACGCATCCCTGGACTCGGGTACGTTTTATTTGATCTTTTCTAAGCTCCTCTCACAGGTTGACGATTTAGACCAGCGTACAAAAAATATGGCAAAAACGCTGCTATATGTTGGATAAGTCATGAGTACGCTGAAATACGGCGTGTCCCGCCATACATCGGCCATCAGTTCCAAAACAATGAAACCTCTACATGCATGTTACTACAGAAATCATCCCTACCAGTCAGCGTTTTCTGAACTAGGGCAGAGATGTCTAGAAAGCTAAAATCTGCGTAGGCCTGGACACCCGGCCGGGGTTAACCCCTCATTCATTCATTTAGTTCAGGAACTATATGAACTTTATAGATGATGGAGATCGGCCTGTTTTCCTGTGTGGTCCTGTTTCTCTGACCGTGACTGGCTGGATGTGCTCTCTTCGTCCTCTGGCATGGGAGCTGGCTCACACACAGATGGCCGCTCACACTGAGCCTGGTTCTGCTGGAGGTTTCTTCCTGTTCAAAGGGAGTTTTTCCTCTCCACTGTTGCTACAAGCATGCTTAGTGTGAGGGATTGCTGAAGAGTCAATGAGTCGATGCAATCAGCTGGTTTTCCTTAGATAGAAAACTTTGAATCAATCTGACTGGATGATCTGGTGAACTGGAAAGTGACCTGAGATGACATGATGGGAATTGGAGCTATAGAAATAAACTGAATAGAATTGAGCTGGTAGTCCTGACCGGGAATGACGGATTTGTGTTTTTTTTTAGGCCTGAGGACACGTACATCGCCTATCTGCCTCTGGCTCACGTTCTGGAAATGACGGCTGAAATCTCCTGCGTAACGTACGGCTGCCGCATCGGTTACTCCTCCCCTCAGACTCTGTCCGATCAGGTAGAGTGACTCATCCCGCCGCTGTGCGCCGTCGCAGCGGTCTGACCCGTCCTACTTTAGTCAGAATATATCTGCTGCTCTTCAGTTGTCTCTGTTGCCTTTAGTCCACCAGAATAAAGAAAGGAAGCAAAGGAGACTGCTCTGTGCTCAGACCCACTCTGATGGCAGCTGTGCCGGTAAGAATCCCGCCTTTTTTCATTCGCTTCATCAGAAACTCTTCTTCTCTCGTTGCTTATTTTCCTGTTTTCCTCCTAAAACAGGAAATCATGGATCGCATCAACAGGAATGTGATGAGTAAAGTGCAGGAGATGAGCTACGTTCAGAGGACGCTGTTTACTCTGGGCTACAAATATAAACTGGAGCAGGTCAAGAGGGGCTATGATGCTCCTCTTTGCAACATGTAAATAACCTGCATGCCCCCCCCACTCATCCGTGGCTCAGTCACTTTGATAGTTTTTAGTTAGAGTAACGCTCTGGTCTACATTTTTGCAGCTTGTTGTTCCGGAAAGTGAAGAAACTGCTGGGTGGGCGCGTGAGGATGATGCTGTCAGGTGGAGCCCCCCTGTCCTCGGCCACTCAGAGGTTTATGAACGTTTGCTTCTGCTGTCCGGTGGGCCAGGGCTACGGCCTGACCGAAACCTGTGGAGCCGGCACCATCACAGAAGGTACGAACCAGAACAATTAGCCTCCTGGGAGCAAACGTGAGGAGTAAATGCAGCCCAGCTGTGTGTGAGTTCATCTCAGCCACTCATTGGGATCTTAAAGGAATAGTACACCCAAAACATGATTAGCCTTCATTTTCTACTCACCCCCATCCTGAACAACACTCTGGAGTACTTTTTTGATATCTCAAATGCATCTGGAGATCTGGGAGGCTTCTTGCTGTCTGCTGACATTCAAATAATGGAGGTCTATGGCGCCCGAGGCAGAAAGGTCCATAAAAGTCCACAAAAAACGTGTCAATGTTCCTCCATACTGCTCGTCCAATGTATTCCAAGTGTCCTGAGTGGGTAGCGTCCAGAATTTACTCGAAACGAAGTCATTTAGAATGTTTTTAGAGCATAAACAGTAGTGTATAGGATTTCCTAAAAACGCGTTCACGAGTCTACGGAAACCGTGGCAGACCAAACCAGATGAAAGTGCGCATTCAGCGTCTGCTCTGCCGATAATGCAAGCGTAGAAGAAGAAATGTGCTGTTTACCTGTGCAAAGAAAGAAACAACGAAAGAAAAATGTCTGAGGACTTCAGTGTTGAGGAAGAGCATGAGTTCTTTGCCGAGCTGAATGCGCACTTTCATCTGGTTTGGTCTGCCGCGGTTTCCGTAGACTCGTGAACGCGCTTTCAGGAAATCCTATACACTACTGTTTATGCTCTAAAAACATTCTAAATGACTTCGTTTCGAGTAAATTATGGACGCTACCCACTCAGGACACTTGGAATACATTGGACGAGCAGTATGGAGGAATATTGACACGTTTTTTGTGGACTTTTATGGACCTTTCTGCCTCGGGCGCCATAGACCTCCATTATTTGAATGTCAGCAGACAGCAAGAAGCCTCCCAGATCTCCAGATGCATTTGAGATATCCAAAAAGTACTCCAGAGTGTTGTTCAGCATGGGGGTGAGTAGAAAATGAAGGCTAATCATGTTTTGGGTGTACTATTCCTTTAAAGGTTCAGGGTCTCAGCTGAGGGGAAGTTTAACCCCTTAGGGTCGTAGAAACAGATTCTGCCTAAAATTACATATGTCAATTAAAGTCCAGCTCCCAAACTATAAATTAGAAATACAACTGTTTGTAATTGTTGAACATAAAGGCATTGAGGATTATCTTTCAGGTGGAATAACTATTTTAAATTTCACCATGTCTGATTTATAGGTGATTAAACTAAGAAAAAATGAAAAATATTTTGCCTCGCCAAATTTTTCCAAACTAAAAATTGCGAAACACCATGAAAGCCCATTAGAAACTCTGGATGAACCCTGAGGCTTTATTGATCAACATCTTGACTATAGCTCAAGCTAATTTGGACTGAATCAATTAAAGCACGTTTAGGTTTTAGTGGGCAGTGAGCTAGGAGGAAATATCATTTTAACACAATGCCAAAAGTGACCAAATTATGCAAAAATGCATTTTTCCACTCATAAAAGGGAATCTGATCAGACAAATATACTGATTTCCATTATTGGAGACCTTCTGCATGAGACAAAGCCTTTGCTCCTCAGATTTAGTCGTTGGTTCATTGAAATTTACCAATAAAATCACCAAACTGGATAGAAAATAAGAATAACAGAGCAGCTTATGTAACGCATGCCGGTTACATCATCTGAAATGGTCTCACTATGACCTTCGACCCCTCCTCGGAAAGGTCTGAACGTCTAGTTTCCAATGATGCCCGCCGTTAGTGGGCGGGGCTAAAAATGAATACCTGCTGGTGTATTACTCCCGCAGAGTCACCACGCCAGGTGGGATTCTACATCTCATTTTATTTATTTATACAGCTATAAAACAAAATGTATTTTTGAATACATGGTGTGGATGAAACACCATGTGACTGTGTTTTGGCCATTTCTATAAATACATAAACATCAGCTGGACCCGGTCCTCATAAAACAATAGAATAGACTTCATTAAACTTGATTTTATTAATGTTTAGCTTTAGGAATGACATTAAAAAATAAAATAAAATTCCAAGCGAGCATTTTTGTCCTGCTTATAAAGACCCAATTTGTGGATGAAAGCTAACTTTGAACAGGTGAAGCATAACGGTGGCAGCATCATGCTGTGGGTTTGACTTTCTTCAGATTTTTGAAGCCTGATTAACTGAAATCCTGTGGATGAAGTTTAACTTCCAGCTAGATATTTTTCAACTATAAATCTTTAATAGAAAAATAGAATAAAATGCAGCGCCAGGCTCTACATTTTATTCTATTTTCCTTTGGGCTGCAACTAACGACTATTTTACAAATTGATTCTTTAGATTAATCGATTAATAATCAGATAGCCAAAGGTTCCTTAAAGAAGATTTTGTACGAATTAAACGGATAAAACAAAAACTTTTCCACCTGAGCAGTTCTGGATCGAGCAGATTGACAGACGGAATGTTCATATTTATTTTTTACAATCTTTGTATAATTCCTTCTCTAAGTTGGTCGCTCTGTCGGATAAAGACGTTTTAGATTCTCTATCCTCCAGTTAAGGATTAATCGATTACTAAATTAGCTAAAGATAATTTCAATAACTGATTAATCTGAATAATTGTTACAGCCCTACTTTTCATGTGTTTTATTTGCTTCCATTGTTTAGGTGCATGTCTGCTGTTGTTGACTGATTTAAAAACATCTAAAACAGTTTTGAATATCTCTCTATTAAACGTTAAAATAAGCGTTCTGTCTACAGTTGCAGATTTCAGCACCGGGCGCGTCGGAGCTCCTCTGATCTGCTGTGAGATTCAGCTCAGAGATTGGACCGAAGGTACGCCTATAAAACATGCTGCTACACGCTGGACGCGCTGTGCAGAACAGGAACTGGTTTAGGTGCCAGGATGATGATGATGATGATGGCGTGCGGCGGTCTGTTTACCGCTCTATTTACTCCTCAGGTGGCTACACCAGCAAAGACCAGCCCAACCCAAGAGGGGAGATCCTGATCGGTGGTCCCAACGTGACCATGGGCTACTTCAGGCAAGACGGCAACAATCAGGACTTTTTTGTGGATGAAAAAGGTCAGAGGTGGTTCTGCACCGGAGACATCGGAGAGGTTTACCCTGATGGCTGCCTGCAGATCGTAGGTCAGTATATTCCCATCCAATCAACTTAACTTTACCGTTTATTGGCAGAGAAGCTGCATTCCAAAAAAAGACAATTAAAAACAATCAGCTGGACTTTGTTTCCAGGTTTTAAGACGTTTCTCTTCCATCCAGGAAGCTTTTTCAATCCAAAATGTCAGAAATAGCGTTTAGTTCCAGGTTTTATCCAGCAGCCTATTCAGCCAGGCCAACTATTCCCCCTAACGACCCCCCTTTCAGAGACATAGACAGGTATGGGGCATTGCAGGCTAACAAAGAAGCCAAACGACCCCCATTCCAAAGGGGGGGACCCGTTCATCCGTTTCTATTTGCATGTTTTCTAAACTAAAACCAGGCTTTGTTGGGCTGCTGGATAAAACCTGGAACTAAACGCTATTTCTGACATTTTGGATTGAAAAAGCTTCCTGGATGGAAGAGAAACGTCTTAAAACCTGGAAACAAAGTCCAGCTGATTGTTAACTTTTTTGGAATGACTATTCCAGGCAATTTTACGCCTTCAGGTCTCGGTTTTCGGGTTTCATGCCACTTTGTTTTCTGTTTGTTTTTTTTAAAGATCGCAAAAAAGATTTGGTGAAGCTGCAGGCTGGGGAGTACGTTTCTCTGGGCAAAGTGGAATCTGCTCTGAAGAACTGTTCTCTGATCGACAACATCTGCGCTTACGCTAACAGGTGAGTCAGTGTGGCAGCTGGTTCATGGCCGGGATTCCTGCAGGTCCAACACTCACAGACGGAGACGGGGAATTCAAATGAGGCTGAAATCAAGATGTTTGATACGTTAGAGCCTTCAGCCTTTACCACAAACAGGTCGGTAGGCTTAATCTCGTAAAACGTGTCCTGACTGAACTCTGCTCAGAGATAAATGGTAGCAGGACTGCTTGCTTAGAGCTCTGAAATGTTCACATTAACAGAGGAAAAACAGGAGGCATGGATGCAAGAATTTCACAACAGCTGATTGTCTAAAAGTACAATAACTGATTATAAAATAAAGACTATTTTTACTTAAATCTTTTAATGTAAAGATTTAATTCTTTGACATTTTATTTTTTCCATCTCAAATATAAAAACAACATAAATATGTTCCAAAAAAAAGTTAAAAACAATCCACTGGACTTTTCTGTTTTCCCTCGACTTTTAAAGTCGAAGGAAAAACATATTTGAATGTCTTAAATTTCCTTTTTTTTTTTTTACTTTTTTTCATATTTCTTTTTCAGATTCAGTTTAACAGACTCTATTCTTTTCATGCTGTCTTTTACAGCTTAGATTCTCTTCAATTCAGTTTAGTTTGACTTCTGGAAGCAGATTTTCCTCAGTAAGGAAAAGCTAAGAAGTTATTTAAAGCAATTTGGAAAAATCAACACGAAGTTTAGAAAAAAGTTAATAAAATAATGAAAATCTGTAAGAAATCCTTTCTTAAAATCTGTGTTTTTTCCGTTATCTTCTGCAGGCCAGTTAGTTCTACGTCAGCCTGAACAACTAAATTCGGCCAATCATATATCAACGGTCATCTGTCAATCAAATGTTTTCGGTCATAGCATCCTGATTCATGTGTTGCAGCTAATATACGCAACGGTTGAAATAAGAAAACAGAATAATTTCCTTTCCCACTGAGTGGGGGGGGTTCTCCTCTCTACCTTCAGGTTTCTAATAAAAGCAAACGAGTTCAGACAAACATGCGGCTGCTTGTGCTCTAAAATATTTGGAAATGTGCCATAGAAGTGCGTCTGACAGCATCACGCTTCGTTACAGAAGCTTTTTATTGGATAAAAAATGTTCTCCTGGTTAATAGATCCAGGAAGTTCACCTTTAACGTAGCATCACTGCAAAAAAAACATCTAGAAATAAGTCAACGTTTCTTAAATTAAGTGTATTTACCCTTAATTTGAGCAGGTAAATAAGATGATCTTCCAATGGAATGAGTTTTTTTTAACTCTTAAATTAAAATAATTGGAAAATATTAACTTGAAATAATACAATGTGTGTTTTTTTTCTAATTTTAAACGTAAATTGTCTTGTTCCATTGGCAAAGTGTCTCACTTACCTCCACAATTAAAGTAAAAATGCACTTATTTTAAGAAAAAATGACTAATTTAGATTTCTTCTAGAGATGTAGAGAGAAAATCAGGTAAAGCAGTGGAGACCTAAACGTAGAAATGGTAATATAGATTAAAACCAGAACGCAGAACCTGCTGGGATCGAACACACGGCTGAATGAGTCTTTATTACCGCTCCTCTGGTAACAACCTTCCTCTGTTTGTCAGTTAGGACGCTTTCATATATTCAAATATTTATAGATGTAGAGGAGATAGACTCTGCTAGTAAATGCAAATGAAAAGGCAGCGATGTCCTGTAGGAATAAACATCCCTGTCCAGGAAAGGGGAAGTTTGTTCTTTCTGTGTCATCACTATAAAGACATTAAACTCCTTCACACTGACCCCTTTTCTATCCTCCGTTTCCGTAGCGACCAAAACTATGTGGTCAGCTTCGTGGTTCCCAACCAGAAAAGGCTGACGGAGCTCGCCAAGCAGAGAGGCGTGGAGGGGAAATGGGAGGAGCTCTGCAACCACCCTGAAATGGAAAAAGAGGTTCTGAAGGAGATCAAGGAGGTCGCAGCTAAAAGTGAGAGACGACTGCTGGATGTTTGGTCGATTCTGTGCCCAGATGAGCTTTGAACTCTAAACTTAAAAATAGAAACAATCATTTCATCGTCTGCTCGCCTCAGTCGGTTTCTATCCGTCTCTGAAGTTCATTTGTTTCTGTTTAAGCTAAAATAATGTCCTGAGGATGTTCAGATTCAACACGCTACTGGCAGTTTGCTGAAGGGCTAGGCTAACGTTAGCATGCATATATTTTAATGGCCGACTGAGAGCTGCAGCAGCCAGTTTAGTCTCTTTAAAGGTATACTGGAATATTTTCATGATTTTGTTTTTTAAAAGACCCGCCCTCTGCATGCACAGCCCTGTGCCCACGTGCGAGGGCGTGCAAGGGCCCATTTCTCCTCGTGCACGCTCTGGTTAAAAGTTGCTGTTTGCATATTGCTCATATAAGCTTATTTTCTGAAAGAAGATTTGCAAATTTTCCAATATGTCAGACTCACCACCAGTGAGGTCACACCTTGCTGATTTATCCAGCGTCTGAACTGACGTTCCAGAATCTCCTGAAACGCTGGCAGACGCTGAATTTTCTGTGGAGTTTTTCCATTTTGGGCGTATAGATAGAGTATTCATAACCAGTCCAGAACTTACTAACTTCTGCATAACGCACATGAGGCACAAGCATCATTTTATGGGGATTAATAAAAGCCAACATATTCTTCCAGCAGGTTTCTAGATTCTAAGTTAATTTAGCCATTAATAAACTGTTTCAGAGGAGTGATCATAGCGCTCTGCATCAGCAGTGCTGCGTCTGACTCCCTGCCAGCTCCCAGATCAGCTTCTCTGATTGGTTGATGCGGCGCGTCCAGCAGCTAAAGTTCAATGTTTTCATTTCCAGCAGCTGCTGCTTCTGAAGCGCTTTACGCGCCTCAGATGCATCAACATGTTCTGCTCCTGCTGTCGACGTGCTGCAGGACATTTTGATGCGCGTCAACCATTGGTTTTGCATGTAAAGCAGCAGTTTCTGCTGCGTAAAGTGCGTGTGGTGTGAACGTAGCGTGATAAAGATGAGCCTTGCTCAGAACCCAGACAGAATATTGCTCCACATCAGATTAAAAATCTCTAATCCCTTTTCTCTCCCTTTCTAATTTATTTCTTTTTGTATATCTTGTAAGACTTTCTGACTCTGCTTCTTTCTGCTTTTTAATAGTTAAACTCCAGCGATTTGAGGTTCCAGTGAAGGTGCGTCTGAGCCCTGAGCCGTGGACCCCGGAGACCGGCCTCGTCACGGACGCGTTCAAGTTGAAGAGGAAAGAGCTGAAAAACCACTATCTGAACGATATAGAAAGGATGTACGGGAGGAAATAGAAGATATCACAACAATCAACACGTGTTTCTGTAAATAGTTAGCCTAGCTTCTCCCAAACCAACGCTCAAAGGGAAACGTTGCAGTTCACGTTAGATTTCCATCAAACCAAAGCATCAGTAGGAAACGTGCTACAGCAGGCTGCTGCTTTACGAAACCATTTCCGTCCACCCCGTTCTGACGCAACTAAAGGTTGCTTTGTTTTTTCCCCATAACCGTAGCAGCCGCCCAGGTTGCTAACCAAAGTGCCTGCAAGGCTCCGTTCTGTACACTTATTATTGAACCACACTGCATTAGATTTACTGTTACAGGCTGACAGCCATGTGGAAATGTGTGTATATATTATTTTCTGTAATAGGAAAGGACTGGTGGCATTGATCTGGAGCCGTAGACGCTCCTACTGCGATTAATAGACGATGACTCTGGTACCCAGCTTTCAGCTGTCCGTGTGCCAAAGGAATTAAGAGGAAAATATGTGAAAGGCGAATTAAATACTGTACATAAGTGTCGCTGTTGATCCATACGCGCTGCTTTTTATTTATACGTGTAGGATCGATGGTTTTCTAAGAGATGCGTCGAAGTAGCGGGTCTTATTTCATCAAAAGGGTCAGAGACTTTCACAGCACTCTACTGCCTAAATCTGCGTCAATCTGTCGCCAAAACCAATCCAAATGTTAACAGACGTCTGCATGGATGGAAGCGGGGGTATTGCTGTTAGGGTGCCTTCAGTCTGGAGAACTTAAAGCAGTAGAAAGAGACTAAACTGCCATGTTTACATATTTATTGAAAAAGTTAGAAATAATCAGAAAGAAACGCCACTGATGTCTGGTTAGGATTTTATTTTTGGTGAAGACCAAAAATATGTAAACAGAGAATCTCAGGAAGATAAGTAGACGTGTTTGAGTATAAAACTGTCACAGGGACATGAAATGATAAAAATCTTGTGGGCACCTTATTTATTTAAGCTTCCTTAACTGTTAAAATGGTGACAACTTGCTTACTGTAATACTCTGCATTTCTCAACACATATTTGATATGAAGACTATTTCAAATCGGATTATTGTCAATTGTTTTTTTTTTTCACATATTGTGTTAAAAGGTTTTCATCATCAGAACTGTTCGACAACGGCAACCACTTTTCAAATGATCAACATTTCAGAATAAACTTCTTTTTTCCACATTTATTTGTTTTATGACTTATTTTTTTCTGTGCCTTCGCACACATGACTGGATAATACGGAAGAGGATTAGGGCCAGTGGAAAAAAAAAAAATAAAGTTAACTGATTTTTACATTTTATTTCAGTTTAGTATGGGGAAAAAAGTCAGAATTTTGAGATTAAAGTCAGAATTTTGAGATTAAAATCAGAATTCTGAGAAAAAAGTCAGAATTCTGACTTTTTTCTCAGAATTGACTTTTTTTTCCTCAGAATTCTGATTTTAATCTCAGAATTCTGACTTTTTTTTCTCAGAATTCTGACTTTTTTCCCCATGTTAAACTGAAATAAAATTTAAAAATCAGTTAACTTTATTATTTTTTTCAGTGGCCCTAATTCTCTTCCGTAAGATAAAGATGGAAGAACATATATTTTTATGGTTTTCCCTGAAATCAGAATATAATCACACGATAACGTTGGTTGAAAACTTGCAACTGAGTGCAACTGAGTGTGCAGCTGTTCAGAGGATCTCCATCTGAAGTTAAGTTATTTTCTCTGTGATATCTCTGTATCTAAGTAACTCTAACTGACTACTTTAAAACATAGCACCTTCTGCTGTACTTTTCTACTGAGCACTTGTCAGTTTCACACGGTTTTATTCCTGATAGCAAGAAGTAGCTAGCCTAGGCTAGCGCTAGCTTAGCATTGCTATGGCTTCTCTCTCTCCCTCCCTTGACTCTTTTCCAACTCTTCCTCTCCTCTCTCCTGCTCTCTGTGTCAGATGTTCAGTTATTCCTCTGCCTCCTTTAGTGATAATGGGATGTGTAATAAGTGTAGTATTTTTGTAGCTTTGGAGGCGAGGGTGTCAGAGTTAGAATCCAGGCTTCAGGCTGTTGAACATCCAGGAGTTAAAGTAGGCCCCCCACGTAGCTCTCCTCCAAAAGTGCCTGAGCAGCCAGGCGATTGGGTAACTGTACGCAGAAAGCGTAGTCGTGGATCTCTGCCCACTGGTCACCACCAACCCGTTCACGTTTCTAACCGGTTTTCCCCACTCAGTGACACACCCACTGAGAAGCCCACTCTGGTGATTGGCAGCTCCATAGTCAGAAACGTGGCATTAGAGACACCAGGGACCATAGTCAAATGTTTGCCGGGGGCCAGAACGGGCGACATCAAATCCTACCTGAAACTACTGGCTTAAGGATAAGGTTAAATACAGTAAGATTGTTATTCACGCTGGTGGTAATGACACCCGGTTACGCCGATCGGAGGTCACTAAAATTAGTGTTGCTTCGGTGTGTAAGTTTGCCAAAAAAATGTCGGACTCCGTAATTTTCTCTGGTCCCCTCCCTGATCTGACCAGTGATGACATGTTTAGCCGCATGTCGTCATTCAATCGCTGGTTGTCTAGGTGGTGCCCTGAAAACAACGTGGGCTACATTAATAATTGGCAATCCTTTTGGGGAAAGCCTGGTCTGATTCGGAGACCTTCTTTCTTCTTCTTCTTCTTCTTTCTAGGAATCTGGCCACATTTATTAGTCCTCCAAAACCCTGACCACCCAGGGTGCAGACCAGGAAGCAGAGTTGTAGTTTAACACACATCTCTGCAGCTTCTCTACTGTTACCCACTCTTTACTCCATCCAGACAGTGTCTTGCCCACGACCAAAATCTAATAAATTAGCAAAGATTCCCAAAGGAATAAATCATGATAATCTAATTAAAATCAAAATAACTCCAATTGGGGAAAAAGTTAAAACAATTAAATGCGGTCTGTTTAACATAAGATCGCTTTCCTCTAAAAGTCTACTAGTTAATGACTTGATTTGTGATAATCACATTGACTTGTTTTGCCTTACAGAAACCTGGCTGCAGCAAGAGGATTATGTGAGCATAAATGAGGCAACTCCTTCAAGCTATTTAAATTTTCACATCCCCAGAAGTTCTGGGCGAGGAGGAGGAGTAGCAACAATCTTCGAGTCTGACTTACTGATTACTCCCAAAACAATTAATTCCTACAACTCTTTTGAACATTTAACCCTTAATTTCCCTGATCCAAATTTCAAGGCAAGAAAACCTCTTCTTTTTGTAACTTTGTATCGTCCACCAGGTCCTTACTCTGAATTTTTAGATGAGTTTTCAGAGTTCCTTTCTGATTTGGTATTAAATACTGACAGGGTCATCATAGTGGGAGATTTTAACATCCATGCTGACATTGAAGGCGATAGCTTAAGAGCAGCCTTTAATGCTATCTTAGACACTATTGGCTTTGTTCAAAATGTGAATAGTCCCACGCATTCTCATCTTCATACTTTGGATCTTGTGCTGACATACGGCATAGAATGTGAAGAAATAACAGTATTTCCTCACAACCCTGTCCTCTCTGACCACTTTCTAATAACCTTCAGGATTACTTTAACAGAGTTCTCCTCCCCCAAAAGAAGATTCAATTTTAGTAGATCTTTATCAGATAGTGCAGTTATAAATTTTAAAGAATCTGCTTCACTTTCTCTCTGCTCTGTGTCACTGAGCAGTGCTGCAGAGTGCAAAAGCTTAGCTTATTCTCCTTCACAGGTTGATGATTTTGTTGAGGGGGTTGCTAGTTCTCTGCGTATTGCCTTAGACAACGCAGCTCCTTTGAAAATGAAAACCGTTAAAAATAGAAAGCTTGCTCCTTGGTTTAATGCAGAACTGCGTACTTTGAAGCAAAATGCTAGGAAACTGGAGAGAAAATATCGCTCCACAGGCCTGCGGGAGTCCTTCCTAGTCTGGAAAAATGGTTTACTGCTGTATAAGAGGACCCTTTGTAAAGCAAGAGCATTATACTTCTCCTCATTAATAGAGGAGAATAAGAATAATCCTAGATTTCTTTTTAATACAGTTGCCAAACTCACCCAGAGCCATAGCTCTGTTGAACCGTCCATTCCACCTGCTCTTAGCAGCAATGATTTTATGGGATTCTTTATAAATAAGATCATAAGCACTCCTCTATCCGCGATTGTACCTGAGGTAGTCATGGAATCTGAACCGGGTTTAGACTGCTTTGATCCAGTTGAACTCTCTGAATTAGCAAAATTATTGTCTTCATCTAAGCCTTCAACTTGTATGTTAGATCCAGTTCCAACCAGGTTATTTAAGGAGGTATTCCCTTTGATCTCCTCCTCCATTTTAGATGTGATTAATCTATCTCTGTTACAGGGATATGTACCTAAAGCTTTTAAGATTGCTGTAATTAAACCTCTGCTTAAGAAACCGTCTCTTGACCCAGATGACTTGGTCAATTATAGACCTATATCCAATCTTCCTTTCTTATCCAAAATTCTTGAGAAAGTAGTTGCCAAACAAGTTTGCGATCACTTCCACCATAATGAACTTTTTGAAGAGTTTCAGTCTGGCTTTAGAGCTCATCATAGCACTGAAACAGCTCTGGTGAAAGTCACTAATGATATTCTCATGGCCTCAGATAATGGACTTGTATCTGTGCTCGTCCTGTTGGATCTTAGTGCTGCATTTGATACAGTTGACCATAATATTCTTTTAGAAAGACTTGAATATTTTGTTGGAATTAAAGGAACAGCACTAGACTGGTTTAAATCTTATCTATCTGATCGAATTCAGTTTGTTCATGTTAATGATAGATCTTCAACACGCTCAAAGGTTACCTGTGGAGTACCACAGGGATCAGTGCTAGGACCAATTCTCTTTACTTTATACATGCTCCCAATTGGTAGAATTATTAGACAGCATGGGATTAATTTCCACTGTTATGCTGATGATACCCAGCTATATCTGTCTATAATCCAGATGAAGCTAACCCATTACATAGATTACAGGCATTTCTGAAGACATAAAAACCTGGATGACTCTTAACTTTCTGCTTCTGAATGCAGACAAAACAGAAGTTATAGTCTTTGGACCAGAGTCTCTGAAAAAGAAGCTGATTAGTCAGTCACTTCATTTGGATGGGATTAAACTGATTTCAGATAATAAAGTAAAAAATCTTGGTGTTGTTTTTGATCAGGACCTGTCATTTAAATCCCAGATGAAGAAGAGGTTTGTAGAATTTCCTTCTTTCATCTGAGGAACATTGCAAAAATGAGCAATCTCCTGTCCAGGGGTGATGCTGAGAAACTAGTCCATGCATTTGTTACTTCAAGGCTGGACTATTGTAATTCTTTACTATCAGGAAGTCCACAAACTGTAGTTAAAAGCCTTCAGCTGATCCAAAATGCTGCAGCCAGAGTTCTAATGAAAATGAAAAAGAGAGATCATATCTCTCCTATCCTGGCTTCTCTTCATTGGCTTCCTGTTAAATCAAGAATAGAATTTAAAATCCTCCTTCTCACATATAAAGCCTTAAATGGCCAAGCTCCATCTTATATCAGAGATCTGATTGTTCCTTATGTTCCTAACAGAGCACTTCGCTCTCAATGTGCAGGTTTACTAGTGGTTCCTAGAATTTCTAAAAGTAGAATGGGAGGCAGATCTTTTAGTTATCAGGCTCCTCTCCTGTGGAACCAACTACCAGTTTTAGTCCGTGAGGCAGACACCCTGTCTACTTTTAAGGCTAGGCTTAAAACTTTCCTTTTTGATAAAGCTTCTAGTTAGAGTGGCTCAGGTTATCCTGAGCTATCTCTATAGTTATGCTGCTATAGGCTTAGACTGCTGGAGGACATAGGGACCCCCATTTCATCATTCTGCTTCATTCTCTCTCTGTTCTCCTATTCTGCAGAATCTGTTAGTTCAATCTCTAACCTTCTGCTCTCTCTGCTTTTCCTCAGAGTAGCTTTGCCTCGTCTGTTCCTGTTTGGCTGTGACGTCATCCTGGAAAAAAACATCAGCTGTGCTGCTTCCATCAACACCCTTGTTAATAGATGTTGGAGATCGGCCTGTTTTCCAGTGTGGTCCTGTTTCTCTGACCGTGACTGAGTGGATGTGCTCTCTTCGTCCTCTGGCATGGGAGCTGCCTTGGAGCTCGTCTGCCTGGCTGTGTGTTTCCTGGACGGGGCCGCCTTTTACAGCTGCTTTTTGTATCTCTGCTTCTGTCTCCTTGAACCCCAGTCGGCCTCGGCAGATGGCCGCTCACACTGAGCCTGGTTCTGCTGGAGGTTTCTTCCTGTTAAAAGGGAGTTTTTCCTCTCCACTGTCGCTACAAGCATGCTTAGTGTGGGGGATTGTATTTGAGTCAATGAGTCAATGCAATCAACTGGTTTTCCTTAGATAGAAAACTTTGTATCAATTTGACTGTATGATCTGGTTGAACTGTAAAGTGCCTTGAGATGACGTGTTGTGAATTTGGCGCTATATAAATAAACTGAATTGAATTGAATTGAAAACCAAACTTATTCTTTTGTGGTGAGAAAGAAGGAGCAACAAAAGGCTAAGCCACGCCCCCAAAACCTGCCGGGTGAGAGACGCCACCCAAACATGAACACCACACTTTAATAATGATCAGCTTAGCTTTATGTTGGTATTTTGATTAATTAAAAAGTCATTAAAAGGTAAACAATCTGCCTACAAAGATGATTATTACTGATGAAGCAATTCTGATACTTCCTGATCAGACCTCCTTCAAATCTGGATTAGGCCTGAAACAACTGATGAGATTAATCTATGTGGTCAGAAAATTTAGTTTCTTTTATTTTATATATTTTATTTACTCAGAATAGAGTTTTTCACTCGGTCTATTTCACCTGCAAAGTCACACATTGCCTTAGTGAGGCTGTTTGTGGACAAGACACTTATTCCCATAACAAACCAGATTCTTTCTCAAGGTTTATTCATAACATGTTACTGTTTAAAGTGTCTATAATTTGTTTTAACTCTGACTAATTTCCACAAACGCTGCTGGATCAGAACAGGGCTGATTACCGTGCAATAAGAGCTGTATGATGAACGGTTCTCTCTTTGCAAACATAAAGTGAAATCCATCGATCTCCGTTTATTCAACTGGACTAAACGGTTGAATAGTTAATAATTTAAATAATCCTCAGCTAATTTAGCAATCTATTAATCATTAACTGGAGTATAGAGTGTAAAACATGCCTTCAGCTGACAGAGCAGCAATTATACCAAGATTGTAAAAAATAAAATAAAAATACATATAACCATTTTGCATTTAAGATAAAAACAGTTTCATCCGTCAAGGCAAGGCAAGGCAAGGCAAATTTATTTGTATAGCACAATTCAGTACAAAGACAATGCAAAGTGCTTTACATGATTAAAATACAGGAAGATAAAACAGAATCAAAGCAAGTAGGAAAAAAATAAATAAAAATAAATTTAAAAAAGTATTCTTTATCCAGAACTTTAAGTGGAAAAGTTTGAATTTCACCCGTTTTTATTTCGTAAAAAAATCTTCCTTAAGGACCCTTTGGCTATCCGATTATTAACTGATTAACTGAAAAAATAATTGACTGATTAATTTGCTAAATAATCATTAGTTGCAGCGTTACTGTGGAAGTTATAATACAACCGTAAGCTATGATGTAATGTCTGTTATAGACGGCGATGGACCAAGTACTCACCAGTAATACTTGAGTGAAAGTATTGATACTTATAGTCAGATATTACTCAACTGCTGGGAAACGTTACTCAGTCAATAATCTACTCAAGTTATAGTATTGAAGCGCTCACTTTAGAAATTACTAGTTCATGCCTTTAAAAGTACTTAAGTATTCAAAAATACTTATTAAATGTTTTAATATCAGAACATTTCTGTATAATTTTCAGACAAATTTTAAAGAATCTGTAACTTTCAGAAACCTCCTGATGTGTTGATGCGTAGAACCACCTGCTATAGATTATACACCACCTGGAAAGAACTGCAGCAAAAATATGACAAAGAACTAGGACAGATTTTAGATTATTATTTCTTATTTAAAAACAAACAAACAGGAAAGTTGATTTTTCTCAGACTTTCATTGAGGAATAGTGAAACTGTGACTCTGATGTGAGAACTAACTTGGTCACATGGCAACAACTAACAGCTTAATGAAATATATAAACTACAATTTCTCACATCTGTGGAACATCACTAAATCTCTAAAACAGTGGCGTGTAGATTCAATTCTATTCAGTTTATTTCTATAGCGCCAATTCACAACACATTTCTTCTCAAGGCACTTTAAAGTTCACCAGATCATCCAGTCAGATTGATTCAAAGTTTTCTATCTAAGGAAAACCAGCTGATTGCATCGACTCATTGACTCTTCAGCAATCCCTCACACTAAGCATGCTTGTAGCGACAGTGGAGAGGAAAAACTCCCTTTGAACAGGAAGAAACCTCCAGCAGAACCAGGCTCAGTGTGAGCGGCCATCTGCTGAGGCCCACTGGGGTTCAAGGAGACAGAAGCAGACATAGAAAAAGAAGCATAGATACAAAAGGCAACTGTCAACCAGCTCCACAGGCGGCCCCGTCCAGGAAACACACAGCCAGGCAGACGAGCTCCGAGCCAGCTCCCATGTCAGAGGATGAAGAGAGCACATCCAGTTAGTCACAGTCAGAGAAACAGGACTACACTGGAAAACAGTCCTAAGGGCTGCTATCTGCCACTTTCTACCACTGGCTATAAAGGATTATTAAGGACACAATGGGTCGTCGTGTTTTTAATAAAATGGGAAGCATATGTTTGAGCTTTCACTGGGAGTTAGCAGTTCTATAACTTCAGAAGGTTTGGGCTGTGAGTGGATTAACGAAGACATCAACTTAAAGATAAAAAATGGCCGACATCGTCGGGATTGAGTGGTATACAAAAGAAAAACATTTCATTACATAGTGATCAATTATTTCTAAACTGAATTGAATATTTCACATTTTTTATTATTATTTTATAACTAAATAGGGATACTTTAGTGCTGACATTATCCTAACTCCTGGAATTTCCACTTTCAGTGATTAACGATGTGCAAATCTTTTCTGCTTTAAGGTGACACTAATATGTTGGCTTCTGTTTATATGATGAAAACTGACTGTAGAAGTAATGATGCTGGGAATTTCCTAACCACTCACCGTATTCCACCAGCCTCATATTAGAGCTTCTTTGTTAGACCTTTAGTCTAATGACGTCACGCCGTGCTGGAAAACACACTGATGCCAAATAAAGCTTGGATTGTTGGAAGGTTATTGCAGAGGAAGTTTGATCCGGATCATTATTAATGGGAGTGTTTAAAGCTGTGTGCTTACACCAACTGAAGCAATAAGCAGTGATGCAACAGGGTATCTTATTGGCAGGACACACCACTGACTCATAGTAGCACTGGTGACGTAAATGAACTTATCAGCACAGCAGCAACTTTCTGGATCCGCTGCGTCTCCCTCCGTTGGTTCACTGCCTCTCAGCAGAATATTTCCACTCATACCTTTAAGCTGTAAATTTCAATCCACTCCAAAAGTCCCAAGTGTTGAAACAGAGAATACTTTGGAATGCGATTTGTTAAGATCCGGATAGGAATAATAGTCCTCAATAATTTACATTACAAGATGAAATAATCTCAGGATTAAGCTGGAGGAAAGAAAATGGAAAGAAGCCGGAGGACTTTTAAAGGAAAAGTCGCTCATATTCAGAATAAAAACTTCTGAAAGTTCTTTAAATGTGAAATGATTCCATCCTGTTCAATAAATGATCAGTGTTTTTAATTCAGAGTCATTTTCATGTGAATGTGCTTTACTGGAGGCATCCATGTTTGTCAAAGAACACTACTGCCACCTACTGGTTTGGAAATGTTCAATAATTGTTGTTGATTGCAGATGTGTCTGATAGTTCCCATTGATTTTGCTGTAAAGCAGGAGAATGGCGCTAAAAATGGCCGCTCCCAGAATCACTGATGATGAAAATTATGGGTTTTTTTTTTACTGATTAACACTAAATTCATTAAATTACCGCGAACGTATTAGTTTTAGGTATAAATAATGATCCATTGATTATTCCTCGCTGACCGACTTTTCCTTTAAAATTTACTTAGTGGCTTTAAAAACTATTTTAATCCCAGATGTTCAGTTATTCGTTCCTTTATTCTGATTTTCAGGATCTATTCTGTGGAAAACAACTTCTAATTCTGAGAGAAAATATTACTTTCTCACTTTTAATCACATAGCAACGTAAAAAGACCATTTCTTTATCATTCCTTTAACTTTACATTTAGAAATCAATAATAATAAGAGACAAATAAAGCAAAGTTTGAAAGGATACAAACAAAACCTTAAATAATGACATTAAAACCTTCTTATCGTCTTTTTCCAGTCCTGACAGTCCTGAGTTTGTTCTCAGTATTTTTCAGTCTAATCAATTAAGGGAGATGATGTTTGGGTTTTCCTGGAAACAGTTTTTATTTTCAAAGTTCAGCGAAAAACATCCCACAAAGTTAAACCGAAGGAGATAAGAGCAGTTAAGACCAAGCGAGTAGGAAAGTCCTGCATTGAGCTGCATCAATGGCCGAAATAACTTAAAAAATAGATAAAATTCACCATTTAAATGTTGTTTTTTTTGTCCCCTGATAACAATAAAGTTTTAAACTGGTCATAATATTGTTTGGAAGAAAACTAGTCAAACTGTGGAAGCAGTTAAATAATAATATGCAGACCCAGGAAATGACTAATCCACACAAAGAAAAGCTTTTTCCCCTCATTCTGATTTATGCTTCAAAACGATCAAAAGTTGCTTCTTTGTTGTTTTCTATCAACAGTTGAACAAAAATGATCCACATTTATTTCGACATTTTCTAAATTTTACAGATAAAAACACAAAAACCTGCTAAAATGTAACTGATGCTGGTTTTGCGGGTTTCAAAGCAACAGCCTGAGGTAAAACTCAGCTCAGTTGTTCCAGTCTTGAAATCGGAAACAGTCGCTGGCGATCTTCCAGACGGGCTGATCGCTGTTTGGTGAAGCCTGGGCTGTGAGGAGAAAGTTCTGGTTGAAGAAACGCTGTTTGTTCCCTTCAAACTTCACCATCCCACACGTCACCACCAGCAGCGTGGTCTGGCCCTGCGTGGCTTGTTCTGCAAAAGGAGAACGATACAAAGAAGCCGTTTCTGAGGAAGCGTCTCATGATTTCACCGTTCTGCTTCATTCTATCTCTATTCTCACACACAGGCAGACACCCTGTCTACTTTAAGGCTAGGCTTAAAACTTTCCTTTTTGATAAAGCTTCTAGTTAGAGTGGCTCAGGTTATCCTGAGCTATCTCTATAGTTCTGCTGCTATAGGCTTAGACTGCTGGAGGACATAGGGACCCCTTTTTCATCATTCTGCTTCATTCTATCTCTATTCTCCCACTCTGCAGAATCTGTTAGTTCAATCTCTAACGTTCTGCTCTCTCTGCTTTTTCTCATAGTAGCTTCATCTGGTCTGTTCCTGTTTGGCTGTGACTCCATCCTGGAGAGAAATATCAGCTGTGCTGCTGCCATCAACACCTTTGTTTCTAGATGTTGGAGCTTGGCCTGTTTTCCAGTGTAGTCCTGTTTCTCTGACTGTGACTAACTGGATGTGCTCTCTTCATCCTCTGACATGGGAGCTGGCTCGGAGCTCGTCTGCCTGGCTGTGTGTTTCCTGGACGGGGCCGCCTGTGGAGCTGGTTGACAGTTGCCTTTTGTATCTATGCTTCTTTTTCTATGTCTGCTTCTGTCTCCTTGAACCCCAGTGGGCCTCAGCAGATGGCCGCTCACACTGAGCCTGGTTCTGCTGGAGGTTTCTTCCTGTTCAAAGGGAGTTTTTCCTCTCCACTGTCGCTACAAGCATGCTTAGTGTGAGGGATTGCTGAAGAGTCAATGAGTCGATGCAATCAGCTGGTTTTCCTTAGATAGAAAACTTTGAATCAATCTGACTGGATGCATCTGGTTGAACTGGAAAGTGACCTGAGATGACATGATGTGAATTGGAGCTATAGAAATAAACTGAATAGAATTTCTGCTGATTTCAAGCGTTTAACACCTCTTCTCTGTGCATGTAAACGCCACCATAGGAAGAAAAGCTCCTGTCACACCCGACGATTTAGACCAGCGTATGTCTGACATACTGAAAGTCTGTCCAAAATGCTGGCATACGGTGGATAAGTTATGAGTACGTTGAAGCACGCCAAAACACGTCGACATACAATTTTCTCAACGTATGTCAGCGTCTGCCATCAGTTCCAGGTCAGTTATCTGATGGTCGACATCCGTTCAGTGTCAGTTCCTCATCATTCGTGGCGTCTAGCTGATCCTAAACCTCTGAGTAACGTCTGCGTAACTTATCCAGAACTTCTCTCCAACATATCAGCGTATCTGCCGTGTTCCAGACGAGCGCTGAACGTGTTTCTAACTTCCAGCTACTGTATAATGGCGTATTGGCAGCGTTTTGGTATAAAGGGGGTTCACAGGAGGAAACCGTCAGTTCTCCTCCAGACTTCATCCCCATCATAGGGTGAGCCAGAAGGTGAGTGATGGATCCTCCCTGCGTTCACGCCCACCACCAACACACTTCCTAGCAGACATGACGCTCAATCTGCTGTGACTGCAAACTATTTTTATTTTTATTTATCCTTTATTCTGGGGGCGGGCGGTAAACAGCAGCTGGGTAAATACCGCGATCAAAGATCTTTTTATGCAGACTGGGTGCCTCCACTGCTCCTGAGGGGAGCAGCTTTAACTGATGCTTCATAATGCCCATGAAATGATGATTGTGCATCATATGATGGGCATCACGCTGCTGTGCGTTATACAGACATTAGGCTGTCGTTGGACAGAAGCTCTGGACTCGTTATTAATACTCTATGTTTACGCCAAAAATGGAAAAAGAAACCCATAGAAAGTTCAGCGTCTGCCAGCGTTTTAGGGGATTCTGGGACGTCAGGCAGAAACTGGTAAATCTTTAAGGTGTGACAGGACCCTGAAGCAGTTCTCTACTCATGGGCCTAAAACAGAACATGTTGATATGACTCTACTGACCGTGAACCGGCTGACAATCCAGAGTCAGAACCTGGAACTCGCTGGATGGCAGAGACTCAAAGAACTCGCCCAGGGCGTCCTGTCCTGAAACGGCATTCCCGTTCCACACCAAGGTGGCTTTGTCCAGGTAGAGGCGGGTCAGGTTCTGGAGAGACGGACATGATGTCAGAGCAGAAAGCAGCGTCTGGATTCACTTCCCTTCAGCCATCATGACATTAAACCATTATAGAGAAATAAACTGTTACACCTGCTGAGATGTTATTTTAATATCAACTTATATTGTTAGACCGAAAAAACTGGATTAAGCAGCTCCAGAAATTATATAAAAAGTCTGAATTCTGACTTTTTTCATTATATTAAACTGAAATAAAATGTAAAAATCTGATTTTTATCTATTAGTGGCCCTAATCCTCATCACTACCGAACAGCTTGTTGAAAATGATGCTTCTCCTTCCTGCTTGGAAAAAAAATAGTAAAAGCAGCTTTTAAAATAACAAAAACTCCTCGTTAGGTCGCTGTTTGCCCCTGAAACATGTGAGTTTAGTAAATCAAATAAAAAGAGGCTCACCCTCCTTTTCTTGTCCACACAGTCATAATAAATGTTAACAAACTCTTCAGCATATCTGCAGGACTGATCCGCGTGGGTCCGGAAATCCTACAAACACAGAAAACAAATGAAATATATGAAGAAAACATGAAGAAACTGGATAGTTTTTAAATAACTGATCGAAATGTTGTGAAGGAAAGATATGCTAGCGGTTTGGCTAACAGTTATATGTTAGCTTTGCTGCTAATCTTACCAAAGTGATCGCCATGTTTGCTCATTTATAGAAAAAAAACAACAACAACCGAAGGTGAAATAGTTTGATTTTAAAGTTGCCGAAACAAATTAATCCTTTTTCTTTCTCATTTAGCGAAGTGCGTGCGCGTCCTGCAGGTTTTACTTCCGCCGAGGGAAACCTTCCCTACCAAAATAAGAGCCTGCTGGTGTTCAATGGCGCCACCAAGTGTGGGGGAGGTTTAATGCCGGAATTATGTTAAACTGATATTTATTGATTATTAATCCGACGTCGCGCCCCTCTTATTAATGTTTCAGGCCCAGACCTCAAATAATACAATTCAATAAATGCAAAAATTACACAAAAAGTTCTTTGAAAAATATATTTTAGCATCAGATGTTGTTTTCTTGATAACTTTAGGTATGTCCTATTTAATTAAACTTTTGAGGTTTGTCTAGTTTAAGAATTATCATCACAATATATCCTACTTTTTCCTCCATTTGTCTTATTCTTCTGTATTTTCATGCCACTATATGTCTCAGCTTCTTACTATTAATATTTGGTATGGATTACTTTCATCTGTAAGCCTAATTAATGGGTTTGCTTATTTTGAACTGCTTTTTAAGTATGGTAGTATTCCAAATTGTGAGTTTTATTTAGGAGGCATTCCTGAGCAAATTATTTCTCTTTCTTTGAATAAAATGTTTTTTGGAACAAGAAATAATATTTTACTATAAGACTCGCCTCATATGGGTCATAAATACGGTGTAGATATGCTGCTAGTTTAGTTTTAAACACTCATTGCAAGCATTTCTTGCCACACAGTGAGGCCTAACATGTTAAATTACAACTCCTGGTAAAAATAATGGAATTAGCTCCTCAGAGGACGTTCGTTCACTTGTTTAATTTTGTAGGGGGAAAAAAAGCAGATCACAGACATGATACAAAACTAAATTCCTTTCAAATAGCAACTGCCTGGCTTTAAGAAATACTGAAAGAAATCAAGGGAAAAAAGTGGTTGTCAGTAACGGTTACTTTCTTGGACCAAACAAAGGGGAAACAATTATGGAATCAGTCTGGAATCAATCCTCCAATCTAACACCTGCATCAAATCAGACCTGCTGGTTAGTCTGCATTTAAAATGGAGCGATGGCACCTTGGAGAGCTGCTGCACCAGGTAGACAGACATGAATCAGGCTCCAACACCAGAGATTGAAATAAAGGAGAAGATCATCAAACCCTTCAAAGAAGCTAAATCATCATGCAATAAAAGACGTTGGTTGTTCACAGTCAGCGTGTCTAAAATCTGGACCAAAAACAAACAATATGGGAAGGTAGTTAAAGAAGGTAGTTAAAGGCAGACCCAGACATGTTCACAAGTCATTTTTTGCAAGTCCAAGTCAAGTCTCAAGTCTTGAGAGCTCAAGTCCAAGTCAAGTCTCAAGTCTTGAGAAGGCCTGTCGCAATAATCAATTAATCGCACAAAAAATTCTAATCACTTGATTCATTTAAAAAAGTGCAATAATTTTCGTGCTTGCTTGTTTCTCCTTGTGTTTTCATCTCCGTCACTGAGACGGTATAGCTTAAAGGTCGCTATTATATCTATGGAATTATCATTATCTTGAACTGCTAAATGTAAAATACAATTAAAAAAAGCACACGCAAAATTTTTTTCCAGATAAATTTTGCATTTTCTTACAGTATTTACCTGACATTTGTGGTTACAACTTTTTCTAGTTTTAGCAGTAAATGTCTGCTCTTTTATTGAAAATGAGGACTGTGGAAAAAAAAACAATCGAAATCCTGCCGTCCACGTACTGTTGCGTCAGTGACGTCAGTGTGTTGCACAGGGGAAAAATATGATTTATGGTTTTCTTTCATTTAAATGTTAGTTTTATGCTTTGCATGTTTGGAGAGGAAGATATGATTTGTTTTTCTTTGTATTTTCTTCTTGAGCTTTGCATGTTTTGATGTTTCTTTTTTATATGATTGTTTTCCTTTATTTTAGACTTTTGAATTTTTCCTGCATGTTGGGTTGTTTTGGTTTGTTTTTCCCTTGTGACAATCCATGCGCACTGGACTGAAGTAGTTGTCTGAGGAGGCGGAGTGCATTAATTGCGCTGCGTAATGCTGCGCTCAGGTGTGAGCAAGGGCTGATTAAAGCCGACATAAAAGGAGTCTGAAGGAAAGGAGAACGGAATCTGCAGGTGACAGAGACGGACGCGCTGCCAGGGGAGATGCAGGTGGGATCCGTGCGCCAGGAGGGTGCACAGATGGCCCAGTAAGAAGTATTAGGGCAGAGGAGGAACCTCGCCTGTAAGTAGCGCTCCCCCTCGCTTAAAGCATAAACAGGAATATATCTTCCGACGGGGTTTTGGCGCGTGGATGCTGGCGTTCTCCTTGCTTCTCTTTTTAGCTGGATCGGTCTGGAAAGGGGTTTGGCACGCCAGGGAGTGGAACAGTGCTGGAGCGCCGCAGAGTCTGTGGATCAGCCAGTGGGTGCTGCAGGCCGATCACTCGCACCAGAAGCAGCATAACAAGCGGAGCCCAACTTCCAGCCTGTGATTTTTAAGGAAAACTCTTGAATTTTAGGTTTTATCAGGAGAAGAAAAGGACTGTTTGCCGTGGCTTTTTGTATAAATAAAACACTTGAACTTGAGTGCTTCACGGTTTGGGTCTTTGAGGGTTTTTTTTTTTTTTTTTTTTTTTTTTTTTTACGTCTTCTGTGTGCGGGTAAGGCGAGCGGCGATCAATCAAGTTAGTAAAACAAAAAACACTTGAATAAGTGTTTTTACACTGGAATAAAATATTGTTCACACGTCGGAAATCACGAGTCTAAGTCGAGTCTGAAGTCATTTAATATGCGACTTAAGTGCGACTCGAGTACGAGTCACAAACTCGAGTCCCCATCTCTGGGCAGACCTACTGAAAGGCCAAGGAAGACATTAAAGCAAAATCAATAGTTGGTCTGTAAGAAAAGGTTAAATTATATTATAATCGTTAACTTTCTTTTTATGGTAGGTTAAATTACAGTCCACCGTTTACTGTATTTTCACTTAACCTGCAGTTGACACCCAGCAGAGGAACAAAACATTTAATAAGAACAAAAAAGAAGGTGTCTCCAAATGGTGCATATTTGTTTAGAAAAGCTTATTTTCATTATGTGAATAAACTCCTATAGCAGCCATGAATTTTCCTCAAGTGTAGAGATGGTTTTGGAAGCCAGTTTCTGATCTCAGTAAAAAGGAATAAATAAATTATTGCATTATAATGAGGAT
>NW_024038201.1:0-67664 GCF_016077235.1 Cyprinodon tularosa
TATCCCTATTCACATTCATCTACTCATGCATGTTAAAGCATAATTCAGCACGAATGTTCCTGCCGAGGTCTGAGCGCCAAAGACTATACTTTCTTATCAATAAATTATTCTAATTATCTTTTCTCTCTGTGTGAGTTTTTCAGATTGAAATAGCATTATGTGGCTGAGATTTTATTAAGATAAGTTACTGTCTTAGTCAGAAACTGTGATAATCAAACATCTACAAATGTGTATTAAAACTGCATCTAATCACCTCGACCATAGTACGGTTATTGTACGTTCCACTTCTGGGCAGTCATCAATACTTTTGACTGAGAGGGATACTCATGGTAAGAAAAAATGAAAATACTGGGATTTTCCCCCAAAACATATTCAGGTGTTATTTATAGGTAATGATGAACCTGTAAAAAATTCCATTAGGGCCAATATTTTTCTGCCTGTTTCTTAAAGGAATAGTGGAGGAGGATCTTTTTCCGAGGGGATTATCAGAATAAGTGGTCCTCCTAACTGTCAATCATTCTGGTGATAAGTTTACGTATTTTATTTCGAATGAATCTGAGTTTTACTTGTATGGAAACATCTTATAGTCGATGAGCTACAGTCAGCGTCCAATGAATATATTTTCTGCTTAGTGGATGGCATTTCCCGCTTTTGTTATCAACACCATTCCATATTAATTATGACAAAATGGCAGGCAAGTATTTCTTGGCTTAACACCGGTGGAGAGTCTGACATAGTGGAAAAATTGCACATTTTCTTTTGGAAAGTAAGCTTGTATGAGCGATGCAAACAGCAACTTTTAAACAGAGCTTGCACTGGAGAAATGCGGTTGTTTAAAATTTAAAGTGGAGAGGGTGGGTCTTTTCAAACATTTGTGAAAATCCTCCACTATACCTTTTGATAAAATGAACCTCATCAATATTTAACGAGAATGAATTTTATTCCCCATATTCTATTTCAAAATGTTTTACTTTTTAGGTCGTAGTGATGGACTATGGTATGAAGGAAAAGAACCCCATCAATAACGTGCGTTTTTACTGCAAGGATGACCCAACAAAAGCTATAAAGATCTGCAAAAACCAGGTAATAATTTTAGGCTATTGTTAAACAATTCCTTGTTTGTTCTTCATACTCTTCATACTCTAGTCCATTATACATCTCCATGAAACAACTTGATTATTAGCAGGGTTATGTCGAACTTGATTCCTTGCTGAGGAGCTCAGCCATTGAATTTCCATGTGTTGAACCAGATATAAGTCAGAAAGTTACAGGATCCCCAAAGACTGGAGTTTGTTATGTAATTTTTTTAAATCAATTTCTGCTTCCATCTTGAAACTTTTTAATTTGCCACCTGCTATTGCTTTCAGGTATCTAAACTTCTCCCAGAGCACTTTGCTGAACAGCTGATCAGGGTCTACTGCAAGAAAACAGATGAGAAGACTATGGAGGCTGCCAAGAAGCACTTTGTTCAGTGGTGCATGGACATGAACTTCTCGAAGCCTCAGGTATTCCTGCAAACTGCATGGCATAAACTATTGGTTGATTGCTATTTAAAATGTACAGGACTGTGTTTGACAATATAAAGGGGTTCCCCCCTCATTTATATGGTCCTGGAATCCGAAAACACAACCCATTATGTGTAATGACCTAAACAAATGTGCCTAACCTCTGTGGTGAGACATAAATTCTCTATTATGTTGGTGGCAACATATCTGCATCCTAGGTGCTGTGTGAAGGAATGTCAAAGCTACAGTATTAGCTGAAGCACTAGGTGTGACCAGAGTAGGATTATATCTTAAATTGGACAGCACTGAGGATATGATACAATGAAATACAGTTTGTCTAACAGTGTAAATTTGCTATCCCTTCATTATACTCAGTGAAAAGCAATAATGCCTGGATTGTTGACAACATAAACTGTGTAGAAAATCCTCTATTGTTGTCTCATGTTTTTGTCACAAATGGATGGTGGAACCGCCTTGCTAAGACAACCCGCCCATATCACCATGTGTTGTAATGGAAAACTACCATTGTAAACTTAAAATGACCCAAATGGGTACTACCAATGGGAAACTGCATTAAGGGCATAAATTATTGGAAGGATATCCTATGATCTGATAAGCCCAATGTACACCAGGATGGTTCATAGGCTATTAGGCACATGTGGCGACAAAGTACAAAGACTTTGTTGCCTGCAGCCCAAATTGGTGAAGGCAGTGTTTCAATTTTCACCTGCATGACTGATTCCTTCTGTGGGGAGCTACTGTGCATTGATGAAAATTGTGCACAAATTGTAAAAAAGGATCACTCAACAACACAGTTGTTTGATTTCTAAAAGAGGTTTCTTTCCTTTATCGAGACCTGTATTTAAAAAGAAAAATAATTCTGGGATGCTTGCTCAGCTTTCTGTATATAAAACCTCTTGTACTGTTGAGCTAATGTGAACAGGGAGAGTGCCTCCTCCACCGCTTGCTGAAACTAATGGTTGTTGCACAGAAACCTCCCATACTTATCAGGCTATTTAATAGAGACAGATGTGGTTCGGATGGTCAGAAAGCAGTTATTGGCACCTACTGTACATGTGGAGCATCCCCATACACTGTAGTATCAAAAGACCTTCAAGGAAATTCTGTTTAGGTTTAGCTTGGTAAAGGGGTACCTTTATAAATCTGTTTGGCATATGGAAAGAAGTGCAACCACAACATTTGCATTAAATTTAATCGTAATCTAAAGCAGTGTTTTTCAATGCTGGTCCTCAAGGCATCCTGCTCTGTATGTTTTGGATGTTTCTGAGGTTCAGCAAACCTGATTCAGATGATTGCAGTTCAGCAAAGCCTGATAATCTGCTATCAATTGATAACAGGTGTGTGAAAGCTGGAAAACATTTAAAACATGCAGGGCAGGGTGCCTTGAGGACCATGAATAAAAAAGCACTGATCTAAAGGATGCTCACGTTTTACCTAACCAACAAGCAGAGCCCATCTTCTGCATCAGTGTCTGCACTACTCTGTGTTTCTGCAATGTTAATACACTGTCACCTTAGACAGTAACAGACTGGTGGTCTTTCTTCAGTAGCTCATAGTTGACTTTGGTTTGAACTGCAGTTATTTGTCCTCATCTCTAAGTCCATTTGGATGAATTTGTCTAACAAATATGAAAACTATCTAACCTTTTATCATTACTTTTTCGTTTCATTTAATCCTGTAGACTCTGGATTCTTGCATATCCCATAATAAATAATTCTTTTCTTTCTTACATGTAGGATGGAGATATTATAGCGCCTGAGCTGACTCCTCTGAAAGCAAGCTGGCACAACAACAATGAAGGCGAGGACAGTGACGACAGCAGCTCCAAAGTAACAAACCCTCTTGTGAACGGACTTAAGAAAGCTAAAACTCAGCTTAACTTTAAGTAAAAGAGAGATCCATGCGCTAAATATTGCACATACAAAAAAGTAAACAAAGATCAGTGTTACATGAAAGTTGTATTTTTGTACAAGGTGGGTGGGTTGATGAGTCCAACAAACAGGTTTTAATACAAAGAAATGTTCATATTGAAAATATATGTTCAAGAAAAAGAATGCTCCATTTAAAAATATATATATTTTATTTTCTAGTCACTCATTTTATTTTCAAGAGCTCAATAGCTGATCCAATGTTTTTCTTTTAAAGATAATTTTCAAAGCAATCTTCCCATCATCAAATTTCATTCTGCCTTTCTATGTTGTTCATCATAGTCGGGCTGCACCTAAACACAACTCGGTACATTTCAATGTTTCTAAATTTTATTTGAGATTAGGTGGGAAGACTATTTATTTTTTTTTTGCAGTTTTTGGTGAATTTTTGTTACAACTTTATTTATTGTTTATCCAGAAAATGAGTCTGCTTACTCGTCATATTGCCTTGCAGGTCTAAATAAAACACTCTATAGAGTTTTCATTCAACCTGTGTAATAATGACATGGACTCCTCAGATCTTTGCTTGATTGTGTTAAAAAAAAAACTCAGATAATGTTTCTTGCCGTGACTTTTGAATGTAATCCTTCTTTCTGGGCGCATTCCTTTGCAATAAACCCCTTTGAGGTCATTTTCTGTTCCTTTTTTTTTTTTTAGGAAAGATGGCACCATTCAGGCATCTGAAGCTACAGATGAGATTTTTCCAGATAATTTTCACACATGAAAACCGAACAGAAAATATTTTAAACACATCTTTAGAATCAAAAACAGTGTCATTCAAAACGGTGTCATTCAAAATGAAATCATTCCTAAATGCTAGATTTTTTTTAAGTTTGCTATAAACTCTTGTGTTCCTAGGAGGGATGATTAAAACAACTCTATGTGCCAAGTTTTATTCAAATTCCAATCCAATATATGTATAAAACATACTTAAAAACAGCAAAAGTTGACCTCAAGTGCTGTGAAATCAAACAATACAGAAAAGAATTGACTAGACATGAAAGAATCCAAACCTACTCCTGGTAAAACAACAAACAAATCATGCTGTGTTAAATACCATGAGACATATAGATGGGTCTTCAAGGAGAATTTGAAAGACATCAGTAAAGGAACCTGCTTAACATGCTAACATAACACATTTCTTAACTTGGGGGCCAAAACTGTGAGAGGGTAACCATTCCAAGGCTTCACTCAACCTTGGAACTCTAAGGAGCAGCTGATCATCTGACCTTACAGCCTGTCTAAGATAGTAAGGGTGAATTAAATCTGTAAGATAAGAAGGAGGAAGACTGTAAGGACATTAAAGACAAATACAAGAATTCAAGCACAAACAGTGTCAATGGAGAGCAGCCAGAAGAGGAGTGATGGGATCTTGCATGTGTGGGTTTGGAGATAGGCGGCTGCATCCAAAGTATTTTACCCATTTAAAATTACATTCTAAATGTGCTAAACTTGTATGCTAAATTAGTGATTGGTGAAAATGGGCTGCTTATTGTAATGTTTTTCAATAGGTTTACAAAAGACAATAACAAAAAACTGTTTTTTGACAGTAACAAGCTAAGACCTCACTGCTGCAGGATTTATCCAGAACCCACATGGAAAATATCTCCTCTGTTCCTGTGGTGTCAATCCAGTAGTCCCCTAATAAGGCTTGGCTGTGTGTTCCTGGTAAGTACTGGCTAAAAGGTTTGGACTGTGTTTCCCAGTCAGTACTGGTTAAGTAGCCAAAAGTTCTTGTCCTTTCCACATGGAACTAATCAGTAGTCTCATAGTAAGACTGGCCTACGTGTTTTCCAGTAATCCACGTGCTACAAAATGAGAACAAGTATTTCTGGATTTAAATGCTTGCAACAATTAAGGGTGTGATTCCATTTTTTTTCATGATTGGTATTTTTGTTGGCTTTGTTATGAACCGATACATACCAGCAATGTTTTTCTTTAACAGCAGGTCCAGTGACAAAGTGGTACTGTATACTCAACTCTTTACTTCTTATCATTAATGCTGCTGTTGTTTGTGTGTCTGATCTAAACCAGGTGTTCATCATATGGTTTTTGATGCTTTATGTGTTTCTTTATTTAGGAGGGAAGAAGAAAAAGGAATATTCAATAAGAGTTTGAAAAAAAGGTTATCTAAATTCTATGGATTCTACTGATGTCCCCACTATTATTGTTTGTAGAAGAAATAAAGTCACAGAGACACAAAAAGAAAAAAAAAATCTTGAGATAATCTGAACATTAGATCTGAATAAATTGTTTGTATGAAGGATTTAGAAGAAAACGTTTAATTCATCACTTTTCTCATATTTCTAACCTTCTCTCAGGTAGGAACAAATATGACGAACACTCCAGACTTGGCGTAGGAGTCTTGCACAATCAGTTAGCTGTTATCTAAACCTAGTTTTTCACTAAATTACTACATTGGTTGTTATTTGTAAACAATTTTCCATTTCATTAGAATACATCTTTATGTATTATGCAACTCTGCAATTATACATTACATTTTTATCCACCGATGACAGAACAATAGGTCACTAAACCTGCAACTGGCATATTAGTATCCAGCGGACACTTGTTTAATCTGTTGTCAGCGAGTCATTGAGATGAAACTAGTTTTAGATAATCTGAACTGTGTGTGATGGTTCATCATCCACTCTGTGGTCATTAACTAATAGAGAAGGTCAGTAAAAATACTAAGATGGGCTGGGGTGCTTTTACATTTTTTTTTTTTAAAGGAACAGGGAAAAAGTGGGCCAAGATGATGTCCTACACATGTATTTTACTACTGCCACCAATTTCAAAGAACAAGATATTAAGCTGAACAATAGAAATGCATCTTGAAATGAACTGAACTGAATGCTTTTTGACAATATTTTATTTTACTTTAGGGTGTCTTTTAAGCTGCATGTAAATTGTAATAAAAAAAGAAAAAGAAAAATATTCTTTGTGTCAAGCGTCTTTACTGCTGGAACTCATTAACCACAAAACGACAACAAGTAGGACTTTATTTAAATGCCTGCAACTGTCAAGGGTGTGATCCCATCTTTTCATACTTGGTATGTGTTTGTTCTTTTGCACATGATCAGGGACAATGCTGCCACTCACCAACATTTTCTGAAAACTGAAAAAAAGTATTTTGTTGTTAAACAAATTAGAAATGAGAACAACAACATACCATAATTAGGTTTTTGTAGATAATTCCAAAAATGTACCTGGGAGGGAATTTTAAGAAGTCACACAGAGACTTAAACACAATAAATCTTCTAAAATGCATTGCGTAGTTGTCAGGTAGTGATAAAATATATTTTTAAGTTTGCTATAAACTCTTGGGTTCCCTCAGAGGGATGATAAAAACAACTCTATGTGCCAAGTTTTATTCAACTTCCAATCCAATATATGTATGAAATATACTTAAAAACAGCAAAAGTTGACCTCAAGTGCTGTGCAATCCAACAATACAGAAAAGAATAGACCAGACATGAAAGGTTATCCAAACCTACTCCTGGTAAAACAACAAACAAATCATGCTGTGTTAAAGACCATGAGACATATAGATGGGTCTTCAAGGAGAATCTAAAAGACATCAGTAAAGGAACCTGCTTAACATGCTAACATAACACATTTCTTAACTTGGGGGCCAAAACTGTGAGAGGCTAACCATTCCAAGGCTTCACTCAACCTTGGAACTCTAAGGAGCAGCTGATCATCTGACCTTACAGCCTGTCTAAGATAGTAAGGGTGAATTAAATCTGTAAGATAAGAAGGAGGAAGACTGTAAGGACATTAAAGACAAATACAAGAATTCAAGCACAAACAGTGTCAATGGAGAGCAGCCAGAAGAGGAGTGATGGGATCTTGCATGTTTGGGTTTGGAGATAGGCGGCTGCATCCAAAGTATTTTACCCATTTAAAATTACATTCTAAATGTGCTAAACTTGTATGCTAAATTAGTGATTGGTGAAAATGGGCTGCTTATTGTAATGTTTTTCAATAGGTTTACAAAAGACAATAACAAAAAACTGTTTTTTGACAGTAACAAGCTAAGACCTCACTGCTGCAGGATTTATCCAGAACCCACATGGAAAATATCTCCTCTGTTCCTGTGGTGTCAATCCAGTAGTCCCCTAATAAGGCTTGGCTGTGTGTTCCTGGTAAGTACTGGCTAAAAGGTTTGGACAGTGTGTTTCCCAGTCAGTACTGGTTAAGTAGCCAAAAGTTCTTGTGCTTTCCACATGGAACTAATCAGTAGTCTCATAGTAAGACTGCCCTACGTGTTTCGCAGTAATCCACGTGCTACAAAATGAGAACAAGTCTTTCTGGATTTAAATGCTTGCAACAATTAAGGGTGTGATCCCATTTTTTTCATGATTGGTATTTTTGTTGGCTTTGTTATGAACCGATACATACCAGCAATGTTTTTCTTTAACAGCAGGTCCAGTGACAAAGTGGTACTGTATACTCAACTCTTTACTTCTTATCATTAATGCTGCTGTTGTTTGTGTGTCTGATCTAAACCAGGTGTTCATCATATGGTTTTTGATAATTTACATGTTTCTTTATTTAGGGGGGAAGAAGAAAAAGGAATATTCAATAAGAGTTTGAAAAAAAAAAGTTATCTAAATTCTATGGATTCTACTGATGTCCTCACTATTATTGTTTGTAGATGAAATAAAGTCACAGAGACACAAAAAAAAAAATTCTTGAGCTCTGAACATTGGATCTGAATAAATTGTTTGTATGAAGGATTTAGAAGAAAACGTTTAATTCACCACTTTTGTCATATTTCTAACCTTCTCTCAGGTACGAACAAATATTACGAACACTCCAGACTTGACGTAGGAGTCTTGCACAATCAGTTAGCTGTTATCTAAACCTAGTTTTTCACTAAATTACTACATTGGTTGTTATTTGTAAGCAATTGTCCATTTCATTAGAATACATCTTTATGTATTATGCAACTCTGCAATTATAAATTACATTTTTATCCACCGATGACAGAACAATTGGTCACTAAACCTGCAGCTGGCATATTAGTATCCAGCGGACACTTGTTTAATCTGTTGTCAGCGAGTCATTGAGATGAAACTAGTTTTAGATAATCTGAACTGTGTGTGATGGTTCATCATCCACTCTGTGGTCATTAACTAATGGAGAAGGTCAGTAAAAATACTAAGATGGGCTGGGGTGCTTTTCCATTTTTTCTTTTTTTAAAGGAACAGGGAAAAAGTGGGCCAAGATGATGTCCTACACATTTATTTCACAACTGCCACCAATTTCAAAGAACAAGCTATTACGCTGAACAATAGAAATGCATCTTGAAATGAACTGAACTGAATGCTTTTTGACAATATTTTATTTTACTTCAAGGGTGTCTTTTAAGCTGCATGTAAATTGTTATAAAATAATAAAAAGAAAAATATTCTTTGTGTCAAGCGTCTTTACTGCTGGAATTTACTAACGAATAAGGCAATAAGGCATTTTATTTAAATGCCTGCAACTGTCAAGGGTGTGATCCCATCTTTTCATACTTGGTATGTGTTTGTTCTGTTGCACATGATCAAGGACAAGGACTCACCTACATTTTTTTAAAACTGAAAAAAGTATTTTGTTGTTAAACAAGTTAGAAATGAGGACAGCGACAAACCATAATTAGGTTTTTGTAGATAATTCCAAAAATGTACCTGAGAGTGAATTTTAAGAAGTCACACACAGACTTAAACATAATAAATCTTCTAAAATGCATTTCGTAGTTGTCAGGTACATGTGAGTAAGCACCCCTTTGATCTGTGAACCATCTGCTGTCATGTTGGGGTCTAATCTTCTAACCCACATGCAGAAACACTCAAGAGACAGGAAAAAAGTTAAAAGGTTTATTGACAATGTTTCTAGAGAAATGTGAACGGCTTCTTGGTTTGTCAGGCTGGTCACGGGAGGGAAGCAACTAGAGGAGGACAGATCGGTTAGTGGATCCAGAAAACTTGCTGTTTAATGGCGGTTTGGGTTAATACTTGCTCAGGGGGTATTCTGACCAGCAGGGGGGGAACCTTGAGGGTCCAGAGGCTGATCGGCAGGCTGAGGGCTGAGGGCAGAGGCGGAGACGGAGGTTGAGGCGGAGAGCAGACAGGCAGGTTCCAGGCAGCGAGAGTTTTCTCCAGGAGTTGACTGATTACCAGATATGTCAGGATCAGTGTTGCCGGTAACGCGTTACTTAGTAACGCATTACTGTAGTCGGACTACTTTTTTCAATAACGAGTAATCTAACGCAACTACAATTCCAAAACTAGTAGTCAGATTAAAGTTACTTTTATAAAACACCATGCGTTACTACTGCGCGGGTTGTTTAGGTCTACTATAAATTTTTTCTTTTCTTTTTTTTTTGTCTATCTCTTACGAGGTACGTCATATCTGTTCCGCGGCGCCAAAATCAGATCAAAGATTCTATCTCGTCAGATCAGATGTGATGTGAACAATGAACATGGAAGGAGAGAAGTCCGCCTTTAGCAGCTGGAAATACAGGCATTATTTTGATTTTATTTCGGTTAAGGATGACAACATTAAGGTCCGTTGTACACTTTGCGCTGGTGACAGAGTGTTGTCTACATTCAAAAACACAACATCAAACCTAAAAAAACATCTGGAGAAACAGCACAGCACAACGAAGCTGACGGAGCAAGTCCCACCCGCAAAAGACACAGGTGAAGGAGGTCCCAGACCCAGCAAGCAGAGGAAGCTGGATTTCGGTGTAAAACCAGTAAGTGGGGCGGAGTTGAACAGGATGGTTGGGCATTATGTGGTCGAGGAAATGCTGCCTGTGAATACTGTTGACTCACCATCGTTTCGAGCCATCATATCTAAGATCCCTACCAGCAATGATACCGAGCTGCCTCACAGAACATGCTTTTCTAGTTACCTGGACAAACAACATGAAGCGATGGAAAAAAATCTGAAGGCTGCGCTACATGAGGTCGATTTTGTGTCAACAACAGCTGATATTTGGACAGCTAACAATAAAAGTTACATCGGGGTGACATTACACTGGCTTAGTAAAGACACGTTAGAACGTAAAAAGGCCGCTTTAGCATGCAGAAGAGTGCGAGGGAGACACACGTATGACGTAATTGGACAAGAAATTGAAGACATCCACTCGGCGTATGGGATTGGGAACAAGGTGGTTGCAACAGTGACAGATAACGGCTCGAACTTTGTTAAGGCGTTTCGAGTTTACCAGGCTGTGTCTAGCGATGATGAGATGGAGGAAGAGCCAAACCCCGATGATGACGTCACGTTTTTACCTATGGCAGAACTCTTGTCAGCTGAACATGAAAGTGATGCCGAGGCGCAGATTGTGCTTCCTCCACACCACAGGTGTGCTTCCCACACAATCAACCTAATTTCCACAAACGATGTGGAAAAATATTTAACATCTAATGCGGACATTAAGGTTGTTTACAGGAGCAGCACAGCAAAATGCTCAGCTCTTTGGACAAAAGCAAGTAGGTCCACCAGCGCATCAGAGGCAGTAGAGGAAGTCAGTAGAAGAAAGCTCCTGGTACCAACCTCCACTAGGTGGAACTCATTTTTTGATGCTTTGAAGAGGGTTACAGAAATCCCCATGAATGAGCTGAATACTCTGTGCACAAAGCTGGGAGTGAAATGCTTCAAAGAGAGAGAATACCAATTCCTTAATGAATACTGCACGGCCACAAAGCCCCTGACTGTGGCTCTGGACATTCTCCAAGCAGACTGTCCTTATGGAACTTTATTACCAACACTGGAAGTCCTGATGCAGAGGACCCTGGCTGTCAAAGATGCCCTTTCCACCATGACCGCAGGCCTTCCAGATGCTATAGTGCAGGTATGATCCACGTTTAAGCTATTCCACTTAACACTATACACATTCACAATGAGAGTCAAAATGCTCACTTATGCCAATATTATGTTCAACAGTGTGCTATTTAATAAAAAAAAAAATGAATAAATAAATAAATAAATACACATACACAAACAAATGGGATATTTACATCACAGCACAAAAGAGAAAAAAATGAAAAGAGAAACAGAAACACAGACAGACAGGTTATTGCACGTATCCTAAACATAGCAATTTATTTTTATTTTTCAGGCGGTCAAGACCCGGTTTGGTGATCTCCTGCAAGACAGAGATGCCCTTCTAGCAGCTGTGAGCTGCCCAAAATTCAAACTCAGGTGGCTGAGAGATGCCGATAGGAGGGAGCAAGTCAAACAGCTTCTAACCGAAGAATGCAGCGCAACTGCTCCTCCAATACAGAGCTCTGCCAGTGTGGCCAACACAGCTGTCACCCAGGGTGAGATGGACTTCTTCAATTTTGAGGCAGAGCCAGAGGAGACCTACTCTGCAGAAAAGGAGGTCATGAACTACCTGAGCTCATCCCATGATCTGCAGATCCTGCATCGGTTTACAAACATCAAGAAGATCTTCATGAAGTATAACACTCCAACCCCATCCAGTGCTCCTGTGGAGCGTCTCTTCAGTCTGGGGGGTTTGGTACTCACGCCAAGAAGAAATAGACTGTCTGACCAGAGGTTTGAAAAGCTTCTGTTAATGAGGTACAATCAGTGGTTCACCTGCCCCACCCCACAGTTCCTTGCATAAATACAACTAAGTGAAGTCATGAATACAGATACAGGTTTGATTTTTTTTGTAAAACTCCTTGCTGTTCTAATGTGGGACAACTACAGGTTCATTAAAATGTTAACTATAACTTCAGTGTTACAGTAATTCATACAGATATATTCAATCAGAGTTAAATGCATGGAGTCAAGAATGTCTATTGTATTTTGTTTTTGTTTAAAGAAGTGTTTATGTCAAATTGAGCCAAGAAAAGCTACTTTATTTTTTATAGGAAGTATTTAAGTTGGATTTAAGGGAGTCAACAAAACCGTTTTATTTGTAATAAGTATTTCAGTTAAATATAGTGAAGAGTATTTTGATTTTTTTTTTAATATGGTTTTATTTCCCTAAAACCAATTTTTGCTGCTCTAATGTTAGACAACTACAGGTTCATTAAAATGTTAACTATAACTCGAGTGTTACAGTAATTCATACAGATAAATTCAATCAGAGTTAAATGCATGGAGTCAAGAATGTCTATTGTATTTTGTTTTTGTTTAAAGAAGTGTTTATGTCAAATTGAGCCAAGAAAAGCTACTTTATTTTTTATAGGAAGTATTTAAGTTGGATTTAAGGGAGTCAACAAAACCGTTTTATTTGTAATAAGTATTTCAGTTAAATATAGTGAAGAGTATTTAGATTTTTTTTAATATGGTTTTATTTCCCTAAAACCAATTTTTGCTGCTCTAATGTTAGACAACTACAGGTTCAATGTGATGTTCAATATAGGCCTACATGTTCATTCATTTATCCTGAAGGAGGGGGGGATATTAAGCCTATGTACTACTTTTATTTGTAACAGTTTTTTGAAAAAGATATTTTAAGTAAAGTCAAGAAAGACTGTCTTTTATTTATTCTTCATTTAAAAAACAAGTAAGCCTATTTCCAGAAAATGTTTGCAAATGTTGGAGTCAATAAAGTGAGTATTGGCAGAACTGGTGGTCATTTTCATGTTATAGGGCTGGGCCGGGGATCTGCTGAAAGTAACTAAAAGTAATCTCATTTAGTTACTTTTAAAAGCAAGTAATCAGTAACTTAACTAAGTTACTTTTTAAAGAAGTAGTCAGTAGTCAGTAGTCGGATTACTGTTTCAAAGTAACTGTGGCAACACTGGTCAGGATCTGAGAGGCAGAAGAACACAGAGGTAGAGAGGTTCTCAAAAAAATCAGGAGAACAGATCAGATTTAGCTGGCTCAGGTTTGCTGGTCCCTTTACTGGCAAACACTCTGGCAGGGAAGTGTCAGCCTCCTCCTCCTTAAGAAAGCATCCAGATGAGCAGAAGGGAAACAGGTGTGCAGAAGCCAGCTCACGCCCTCAGGAGGACGATCCCAGGCTCCCTCTGGTGGAGAAAGGTTGACAAGCCTCCAGATCCCAACATCTGCGCTGAGGCATCAGGTCGAAGGGTTTGAAGTTCATTGAGTAACCAACTCAAGTACCTAACCATTACCAACATATACATAACCCTAACCTAAACCAAATTTTCATCCTACACCTCAAGCTAATCCATAACCAAATAAAAAACATTCCCTTATGTGGATTAATTGAGTTTTCCAAAGAAGTATCTTTAAGACTCCAAAATATAGCATTTTCCAAGGACATTGGTCTTAAACTGTCCACACAAGGTCACAAAAACAGGTTCGCAAAATGGAAGTTGAAACATGTTTCATTAAAACCAGCAGTTTAACTCAGACCTGCTTCAACTCATAATTTTACAAAAATGATGTATCACACAAATTTTAAATTCCACTGTAAAAAAAAAAAGTGTCGTTTTTACAGGAAAACCCTGGCAGATGTGGTTACCAGAGTTTTCCTGTGAAAATTGAAGATCATCAATAACTGTCAGAATTTACAGGGAAATATTAGGAAAAAACTAATTAGAACTGGCAACCACAGTAAAAGTTTGTATTTAAAATAAAGATATTATGTGTATTACACAAAAATCTATTAATAATAAGAAACATTTTTATGTTTTAATAATCAATTATACTGGTAATAAAATAAAACAAATTTTAAAAGCTGCAGGGTGCTATGGACGGATATAAACATAACAACAGCGGAAACGGTTGGCAGACCAAGCCAGAGGAAACGATGCACAATGACGGAGAAAGTGAGGCTGCACAGCCGGGCTAAAAGAGAAACTAAGGTGAAATCCCCTCAGACCGCCACTTCCATCAGTGCTGCTCTCCAACATCCGCTCATTGAAAAAACAAAATTGATTATCTCCGACTCGAACTCAAAAAAGGAGATATGTAACTGCTGTGCCACCATTCTCAACTCAACTCAACTCAACTTTATTTATAAAGCGCTTTCAGTCAGCCAAAGCTAAAATCAAAGCGCTGTACAGGTCATTTGAGCAGATTATAAAACACAATTATCACCACAACCCAGGACAAACTCAAAGATTAAAAAAAACAATAAGAGCAAAAAAAAGTCGAATTCTCACTCAAAGGCCTGAGAGAAAAAGTGGGTCTTTAAAAGGGTTTTAAAAGAGCTGAGTGTAGGGGCCTGTCTGATAGAAAGGAGGAGGGCATTCCACAGTTTGGGAGCTGCCACAGAGAATGCTCGGTCCCCTCTGAGCTTCCGCTTTGCTCTAGGTGCTTTTAGAAGGAGCTGATCAGCTGATCTAAGGGACCTAGCGGGGCAGTAATTCTGTAGTAGCTCAGAGAGGTATGGTGGAGCTAGGCCATTTATTGACTTATAAGCAAATAAAAGAATTTTGAAATGAATTCTAAAATGGACAGGGAGCCAATGAAGTGAGGCCAGGATTGGTGTTATGTGTTCCCTCTTCTTTGTCCAAGTTAAAAGTCGTGCTGCAGCGTTCTGTACGCGCTGCAAGCGAGAGAGGGAAGACTGGCTGACTCCTGTATACAGAGCATTACAGTAGTCCAGCCGCGATGTAATAAAGGCGTGGACCACTGTTTCCAAGTCTCGTGGGTTAAAAAGGGTTTGATCTTTGCCAGCAGTCTTAGGTGAAAGAAGCTTGACTTAACCACTGCACTGATTTGCTCCTCCAGCTTAAAATCATCATCCATTTTAAAACCTAAGTTGGTGACTACTGGCTTTCTGTAATTTGTCAAGTGCCCCAAATCAACACCTGGCGGCTGACGGGAGGCACTTGGACCAAAGACAATAATCTCGGTTTTGTCATCATTTAACTTCAAAAAATTTTGTGACATCCAAGCTTTGATTTCATGAAGACAGTTGTGAAGGGAAGACAAAGACAGGGCCCCATTCTGATTTACCGGAATGTATACTTGTAGGTCATCAGCATAGCAATGAAAGGAAATGCCATACTTCCTCAGGATGGAACCCAGTGGGAGTAGATAGAGAGAGAAGAGCAGTGGCCCCAGTATTGACCCTTGTGGGACTCCATATTGTAGAGAAGCAGAGGAGGACTGAGAGCAGCCAAAGTCAACACAGAATGTTCTGTCTGCTAAATAAGACCGGAGCCATTCCAGCGCTGAGCCGCAGATGCCCACAAGGTGCTGAAGCCTAGCTAGTAAAATGTCATGGTCCACCGTATCAAAAGCAGCGGAAAGATCAAGCAAGACTAAAACCACATTGTCACCACAGTCAGATGCGAGTAAAATGTCATTAAAAACTTTCAATAAAGCTGACTCAGTGCTATGAAGAACTCTGAAACCAGATTGAAAAACCTCCCATGAATTATGTTAATCTAAAAAGGCCTTTAATTGATTAAACACTATTTTCTCCAAGATTTTGGATAAAAATGGCAACTTGGATATCGGGCGGAAGTTTGCCAACACCTTTTGGTCAAGTCCAGGCTTCTTGACAAGGGGCTGCACTATTGCATGTTTAAATGCTATAGGGACCACACCGGTAGAGAGACTAAAATTAATAATATCCAGGACTGACGGAGTCTTGGCTGCATCCAGCAATACTGGACAATGATATTAGCCTGGAGAGGCTAACGCAATACTGCGCCGATAGAAACAAAGAACTAAGCTGTAAGACTCGGGGTGGTGGGCTCTGTGTTTACATCAACAACAGCTGGTGCAAGAAAGCTAGATCGGTCGTCAGCTTCTGCTCTCCAGACATTGAGTTTCTGACAGTTAACTGCAGACCATTCTTTCAACCCAAAATATCAACAAAATATTGTTGAGACAGAATCAAACCCTGAATACTAAATATTTTTATACATTGATTCCATTTTTAATCTACTAATAAACATTTAATCTATTATATATGATTTTCTGTTACAAAAAAAGCTGTACTTGAATAAAAATCATATTAACAGAATGCTTGAGCTGCTGTGAATGATATGTCAAAAAAAGTTATAAAAAGTAAGTAAAAACTTTATAATAATAATTTAAGCCAGTACCTGTTACCCTGTTGTTCCCCTTGTTCTATAGTATGCAACTTTGTAGAGCCTTCCAGTAGAGTGTTTACACAGCTATTAAGTGACACTTCTGGAATAAGGGTGTTGTGATTCTATAGTTAAATTCTATTCCCAGCCCGCTGGGAATTTATGTTTCTGATACTTTAAGATGTTTATTGCCCTCCCCTGTAGGGGTGGTAAAATATCTTATTTAATCAGATATTATTTCAGCTGTTATATACTGTTTATGGCACACAGTCCTACTAACTGTGTGTTAGAACAATAAATGAAAGAGTGATTCGAGCACTAATCATGGTCAAACAGTTATTTCTGCACATACATGGAATAAATTCACCACAACCTCTGTTCAAAATATAAGATTTTATTAACAAAAATCATTCAGCTCCAAGTCAAACGTATTTCAGTTTAACACTCTCAACTAAGACTAGTAAAACTCAACTAAACTAAACTAACTACTATGTACAAAGAGGAAGGGGAAAACGGTTGAAAAACATATTACAGTTTAAGATGGATTCTGTGTTTGAAACCGATGTTTATCTGGAATAATTTGGAAGGTGATCAAATTAGCTTTTCACTAATTTTAAAGAAATTGGAATGTTTTCAGACCAATTGACAATGCAAATCCATGAGGTGAATAAAACATTATTTGGCCAAATAATGTTTTATTAAATGATTTGCTTAATCAAGAACCAAAAACCTTTAGTTAAATGATTCTTTACCCTCTTTGAAATAGCTAGCAGCGAATAGACATCAGGCTTCCACTAAATGACTCTTGGTCATACTTGGTAATGGAAATGTAATGAGCATCTGAGGAACACATAAACACTAATGTTACATCAGTGTTTAAATCCTTAGTGAATAAAGCTTGTCTAAGCTTTAGCAACAGCTCAACATATATTCCTGTAGCATAGCGTAGCATGCAGTCCATTCTTTAGCATCAATTAGCGTTGTCTTTACTCAGCAGTAAACACACGATATGATTAGCATCATCAAAAGACATATTGCTTTTCCTGTCCCTAATCATGCCAGACCTGCAAACCTTTTTCCATGTCCGTTTGGAAAGCTTGAGTTTCATCCAGTTTTGCAGCTCTGCAGTCAGGGATTCTTTGTCTCAGTCTCAAACCCAGGGCATGGTCTTCATCCAGTTAGGTTCTGAAGAGTTCTGACTCATCCTTGATGGTTCTGGGGATCTGGTTTCCCTGGGGCCTGCATCTCCACTGTGGGCCACAGTGGGCCCCAGCTTTGAGCGCAGGAGCAGAAGCAGGCTGGATCAGACGAGGGAGAAAAAGTGAAGAGAGAGAGTCCTGTGTGCTCTGTGGTTTTCTCTGTCTTCACAGGGAGGGGGGTAGGTTTTCACACCTCTGGTGGCTCCCATGTGACTTGCTGGCTGAAAAAGGGGGGCTGCAGAAGTCCCCCAGCTGTTATTCACCAAAGCTGCGTTTTCTTCTCTGGTCATCCTATCAGGATGAAATATGGACACTGCTTCCCAATGTCCAAAAAGTATGATCATGGCATATGGCACAACAAGGGCTAAAGTACAGGTATATTGAAAATAGATAGGTGTGTCTGAAAATGCTAGCTATCAAAAAATGGGTAGGCTTAAATCTTGGTAGGAATTGTATCATTTACAAAAGAGACACAATCTAGTTGTTAACAAGGTCACCTCAGAAAGGTTAGTAATAGATTTTGGATAAAAGATTCCATCGAAACTAGAGAATATGAAGAAATCAGAAAACTGCTGTTGATCTGGGTGTAGTCATGAACATAGAACATTGTGTACTTTTACGAGATAAAACTTTGCACATGCCAAACCCTATGTAAACAGGCTATGGCATGTTTGTAAATGTGTGGGCGGGACTCATTTTAAATAACTTACATTATTCCACTCATCATGAATGAAATCAAAACAAAACATTACAACAACCAAGCACACTCGGATCGAATGGCTTACTTACCCTGTCATTTGGAGGAATTGTCATTATCCTGTCATTTCCTCCAGAGTCTTTTCAACTTTTCTAATTACTCAATTCAGATGTGTTGAACCAAATATGTAACTGCTGCACCACCATTCTGACGGAGTCTTTGCTGCATCCAGCAATACTGGACAATGATATTAGCCTGGAGAGGCTAACGCTATACGCGATAGAAACAAAGAACTAAGCTGTAAGACTTGGGGTGGTGGGCTCTGTGTTTACATCAACAACAGCTGGTGCAAGAAAGCTAGATCGGTCGTCAACTTCTGCTCTCCAGACATTCAATTTCTGACGGTTAACTGGAAACCGTTCTATCTACCCAGAGAGTTCAGTGTGGTTAATATGACTGCTGTTTATGTGCCCCAGAGGTAATACAAAAGAGGCCTTTAAGACTCTATACCAGTGTTGTGAATTTATACTGAATGCCCATCCAGGTTGGATGCCATATTTATTTTTGTGAATAACTGTTATATTCAATTCCCAGCTAGCTGGGAATTAATATTTTCTGATACTTTAAAAAGTATATTGCCCTTCCCAGTAGGGGAGGTAAATATCATATTTAATCAGATATTATTTAGGCTGTTATATATTGTTTATGAGCACACACCCTACTAGCTGTGTGTTAAAACAATAAATGAAAGTGTGATTTGAGCTCAAATCATTCATCAAATCATCAATTCACAATACAAATCCATGAGGTATTAAATAATATGCTTAATCAGGAACCAGTGACCTTTAGTTAAATGATTATTTACCCTCTTTGAAATAGCTAGCAGCGAATAGAGATGAGGATTCCATTAAATTACTCTTGGTCATACTTGGTAATTGAAATGTAATGAGCATATGAGGAACACATAAACACTAATCTTATATCAGTGTTTACACCCTTATTGAAATAGAGTTTGTACAAGCTTCAACAACAGCTCAACACAAATAACTGTAGCATAGCATAGCATGCTACAGTCCACCCTGTTAGCTTTCTCTTTACCCATAAGTAAACACATGAAATGATTTGTTCTGTCCCTAATTGTGCCAGACCTGTAAACTATTTGTCCATGTCCATTTGGAATGTTGAGTTTCATCCAGCAGCAACTTAGGCCCCGTCCACACGAAGTCAAAACGAACACGAAACGCTGATATTTTCCAAAACGTTTGCCGTAAAGACGGAGACGTAAAATAAATGTGAGTGTCCACACGAATGCATGAAAACGCTGCAAAATGTATGCCAGGCCTGTAAGTGGCGCTGTGGTGCCAAAGCAAAAGTAAGCAACGAAATGTTGGGCATGCGCACTAATATTTATACATGGTCGCCCTGCGGGTCCATTTTCGTGGTTAAGTCAAATTCAGGTGCTGAACTATGTCGTCGATATTGCTCTGTTCTTCCTGGAGATATTCCAGAAGAAGAAGATTCTGTTGTAAGCCCGACAGCAGGGTGAGTAGCATTAGCAGCAACGGCGCCATTGTTGTTGTGATACTGGTCGCGCATGCGTGTTTAGAGGCAACGCTATGACGCTTGCTTGTAACAAAAAAATTTGCGGTTAGAGCGTAAAGATGTAAACGCGAAAATGGCGTTTCGAAATCTTCCCACTCTGAAGGCTGAATAAAAAAAAGATCGTTTACAGACCCCCGAAACGCCGGCTTCGTGTGGATGAGAGGCTGGTTTGGTGAAAAATGTTTGCGTTTAGGCCAGGGTTCGTCTTTTCACAGCAAACACAGGTTTTGCAGCACAGGTTTTGTCTGTTTTGCAGCAGTTTGGTTCTAAAAAGAAAACCCTCATGATTTATTGATCATTCTGGAGATCTAGGCTTTTTGCCTATGCAGTTGTTTTAATGTTCTCAACACAGAGGAGGGTGGCATGTGTCACCTCTGTGGGAGTTCCTGTGGAGGCAGTTAGGTGAGAAGGGGGGGTTGCAGTGGTCTCACAGCTTTTTATGAGCCAAAAATGCATTCTCTTTGCCGATCATCATGTCAAGATGAAACATGGACAGTGGTTCTCAATGTCCAAAACCATGATCATGGCATATGGCACAAGATACCCCCCTTTTTGATCTGGAAATTGAGATGCAATTCTTTGTTTTCAGATCAACAAATAGGTCCATAAAGACATGTGATCTGGAACAGTGATGAGCCAAGTTCCTGTTGGCAGCAAGAAAGTTCATTTAGGGTTCATATCTTCTCCATTGTTTGTCCCTGGAAGATTTGAGGCAGGTCTGGTAGAAGCTGGGCCTAACCTTTCCAGAGATTTTGCCACGGGTTCAGGCAGGTCTGGCAGGAAAATCTGACCCTGATACACAAATATATGCATTCCAAACACCTTCACAATGCTGTTGTTCAACCTTCATAATTTCTCAAGTTGTAAAACAAAAGAAAGAAAGGATAAAACAAGTTAAAGAATGTTAGATCTGCAATTATACTCTTGGATATGATAAGTTTTAGCATGAGATTGGAATTGTAGTACTTTTGTTGGGTCTCTGTGTTAGGTGTCTAACCTTTTTTCTCTAGAATAGCCTTTGACTATTCTAGTTAAACAGTTAAACAAAAACATGTTTTCTTTAATCCAACTGTTTTTAATATTCTTTTTTTTTTTTTTTCTGCATTTTTTATTTTATTTTATTTATTTTTTATTTTTTCCTACTTGCTTTGATTCTGTTTTATCTTCCTGTATTTTAATTATGTAAAGCACTTTGCATTGTCTTTGTACTGAATTGTGCTATACAAATAAATTTGCCTTGCCTTGCCTTGGAATTTGAATAAAACTTGGCATATAGAGTTGTTTTAATCATTCTTCTCAGGAACACAAGAGTTTATAGCAAACTTAAAAACACATTTCATCACTACCTGTAAACTAGGCAATGGATTTAAGAAGAATTATTGTGTTTAAGTCTCTGTGTGACTTCTTAAAGTTTACTCTCAGGTACATTTTTGGAATTATCTACAAAAACCTAATTATGGTACGTCGTTCTCATTTTTTACTTTTCTAACAACAAGATTCCTTTTTTCAGTTTTTAAAAAATGTAGGTGAGTGGCAGCATTGTCCTTGATCATGTGTAACAGAACAAACACATACCAAGTATGAATAGATTGGATCACACCCTTGACAGTTGGAGGCATTTAAATCCAGAAAGACTTGTTCTCATTTTGTAGCACGTGGTTTACTGGGAAATACTAGCTCAGTCTCATTAGTGGGCTCGTGATTAGTTTCATTTGGAAAGGTTCAAGAACTTATGGCTACTTAACCAGTACTGACTGGGAAACACACTGTCCAACCTTTTTAACCAGTACTTACCAGGAACGCACAGCCAAGCCTTATTAGGGGACTAATGGGTACTCACTACAGGAACAAAGGAGATATTCTCCATGTGGGTTCTGGATAAATCCTGCAGCAGTGAGGTCTTAATGTCACCATTGCAGTTCCATTAGTTAATGACCACAGAGATGAACTATCACACACAGTTCAGATTATCTAAAACTAGTTTCATCTTAATGACTCGCTGACAACAGACTAAACCAGTGTCCACTGGATACTTATATGCCAGTTGCAGGTTTAGTGACTAATTGTTCTGTCATTGGTGGATAAAAATATAATGTATAATTGTAGAGTTGGATAATATTAAAGATGGATTCTAATGAAATGGAAAATTGCTTACAAATAACAACCAATGTGGTCATTTTATGAAAAACTAGGTTTAGATAACAGCTAACTGATATTGCAAGACTCCCACGCCAAGTCTGGAGTGCTCATAATATTTGTTCGTACCTGAGAGAAGGTTAGAAATATGAGAAAAGTGGTGAATGAAACATTTTCTTCTAAATCACTCATACAAACAATTTATTCAGATCCAATGTTCAGATTATCTCAAGCAGTTTTTTTTTTTAAATATTTTTTTTTAATCTTGGTGACTTTATTTCTTCTACAAACAGTGATGGTGAGGACATCAGTAGAATCCATACATATTAGTTAACTTTTTTTCAAACTCTTATTGAATATTACCTTTTTCTTCTTCCCTCCTAAATAAAAAAAAAACATATAAAGTATAAAAAACCATATGATGCACATCTGGTTTAGATCAGACACACAAACAACAGCAACATTATGATAAGAAGTAAAAATGTGAGTATACCACTTTGTCACTGGACCTGCTGTTAAAGAAAAACATTGCTGGTTTGTATCAGTTCATAACAAAACCAACAAAAATACCAATTATGAAAAAAAAGGGATCACACCCTTAATTGTTGCAAGCATTTAAATCCAGAAAGACTTGTTCTCGTTTTGTAGCACGTGGATTACTGGGAAACACGTAGGCCAGTCTTACTATGAGACTACTCATTAGTTTCATGTAGCCTGACGTAGTCCGACTCAATTCTAGTCAGAATATGAGTCTGATACTGCTCCATAGAGCTGTGATTATGGGGCGTGTTTCGAACGAACCAGGAAAAAAAATGCCTCTGCACTCAACTGGATAGACCTACAACCAATAAGAGCAACGGAGTGCGTGACGTATGTTAAGCGAGGCATAGTTGTTGTCAACAAAAATCAAAGCGTGCAGTTTCACGCCTAGAATAAGAAGATGAGACTTGATCGCGTTTCTCTGTTCCTCTTTTAAAATTAATTTGCTGTCGATATCTTCTAGAACAGACCTAATAGCAGAATCTACTCACCCAAACTCTCCAGGGCAGCCATTGTTGTTGTCACCCAAGCGCGCTTTGGTCACGTGGTTGATAACGTTACTCTTGATCATCCGTCCATCATCGTATAAAGCCCGCCCTGACAATTTGATTGGATCGCCTGACAGTGGGCTTTAATACTCGCGCTACTATGGAGCAGAGCCAGACCGAACTTCCCCAAACTCAAACCTTGTGGGCGGGACTAAGTTCGGACTGGCACCCAGGCTAAGTTTCATGTGGAAAGGACAAGAACTTTTGGTTACTTAACCAGTACTGACTGGGAAACACACTGTCCAAACTTTTTAACCAGTACTTACAAGGAACACACAGCCTAGCCTTATTAGGGGACTAATGGTTTGTCACCACAGAAACAGAGGAGATAATCTCCATGTGGGTTCTGGATAAATCCTACAGCAGTGAGGTCTTAGCTTATTACTGTCAAAAACCTGTTTTTTGTTATCATAAAAAAAAACATTACAATAAGCAGACCATTTTTACCTATCACTAATGTAGCATACAGGTATAGCATATTTAGAATGTAATTTTATATTGGTAAAATACTTTGGATGCAGCCGCCTATCTCTAAAGCCACACATGCAAGATCCCATCACTCCTCTTCTGGCTGCTCTCCATTAACACTGTTTGTGCTTGAATTCTTGTATTTGTCTTTAATGTCCTTACAGTCTTCCTCCTTCTTATCTTACAGATTTAATTCACCCTTACTATCTCAGACAGGCTGTAAGGTCAGATGATCAGCTGCTCCTTAGAGTTCCAAGGTTGAGTGAAGCCTTGGAGTGGTTAGCCTCTCACAGTTTTGGCTCCCAAGTTAAGAACTTTAAGTCAGTGCTGGGTGAGGTACAGTTGACCATCAAGACTTTTGATCAAACATAACAATTATGTTAGCATGTTAAGCAGGTTCCTTTACTGTCATCTTTTAAATTCTCCTTGAAGACCCATCTATATGTCTCATGGTATTTAACAGAGCATGATTTGTTTATTGCTTTACCAGGAGTAGGTTTGGATAACTTTTCATGTCTGGTCTATTCTTTTCTGTATTGTTGGATTGCACAGCAATTGAGGTCAACTTTTGCTGTTTTTAAATATGCTTTATACATATATTGGATTGGGATTTAAATAAAATTTGGCACATAGAGTTTTTTTTAATCATCCCTCCCAGGAACACAAGAGTTAATAGCAAACTTAAAAACATATTTTATCACTACCTGAGAAGTACGCAATGCATTTAAGAAGATTTATTGTGTTTAAGTCTCTGTGTGACTTCTTAAAATTTACTCTGAGTTACATTTTTGGAATTATCTACAAAAACCTAATTATGATGTCGTTGTTCTTATTTTTAACTTGTTTAACAACAAAATACTTTTTCAGTTTTTAAAAAATGTTGGTGATTGGCAGCATTGTCCTTGATCATGTGTAACAGAACAAACACATACCAAGTATGAATAGAAAGGATGGACAGTTGGAGGCATTTAAATAAAGACCAACTTGTTGTCGTTTTGTGGTTAGTGAATTCCAGGTAGTGAAAATATATGTGTAGGACATCATCTTGGCCCACTTTTTCCCTGTTCCTTTAAAAAAATTGTAAAAGCACCCCAGTCCATCTCAGAATTTTTACTAACCTTCTCTATTAGTTAAAGACCACAGAGTGGATGATGAACCATCACACCCAGTTCAGATAATCTAAAACTAGTTTCATATCTCAATGACTCACTGACAACAGATTAAACCAGTGTCCGCTGGATACTCATATGCCAGTTGCAGGTTTAGTGACAAATTGTTCTGTCATCAGAGAATAACAATGTAATGAATAATTGCAGATTTGCATTATACAGATGTATTCTAATTAAATTGACAATTGCTTACAAATAACAACCAATGTGGTAATTTAGTGAAAAGCTAGGTTTAGATAACAGCTAACTGATATTGCAAGTACTTGTAATATTTGTTCGTGCCTGAGAGAAGGTTAGAAATATGAGAAAATGGTGAATTTAACATATTCTAATCTAAATCACTCGTACAAACAATTTATTCAGATCGAATGTTCAGATTATATCAAACAGCTTTTTATCTTGGTGACTTTATTGAACACATAAAGTATCAAAAACCATATGATGAACACCTGGTTTAGATCAGACACACAAACAACAGCAGCATTAATGATAAGAAGTCAAAATTTGAGTATACCACTTTGTCACTGGACCTGCTGTTAAGGAATAACATTTGTATCAGTTCATAACACAGCCAACAAAAATACCAATCATGAAAAAATGGGATCACACCCTTAATTGTTGCAAGCATTTAAATCCAGAAAGACTTGTTCTCGTTTTGTAGCACGTGGATAACTGGGAAACACGTAGGCCAGTCTTACTATGAGACTACTCATTAGTTCCATGTGGAAAGGACAAGAACTTTTGGCTACTTAACCAGTACTGACTGGGAAACACACTGTCCAAATTTTTTATCCAGTACTTACCAGGAACACACAGCCAAGCCTTACTAGGGGACTAATGGTTTGTCACCACAGGAACAGAGGAGATATTCTCCATGTGGGTTCTGGATAAATCCTGCAGCAATGAAGTCTTAGCTTATTACTGTCTTTTTTTAAACTATTGATAAAAAAAAACATTACAATGAGCAGCACATATTTACCAATGACTAATTTAGCATACAAGTATAGCATATTTAGAATGTAATTTTAAATTGGTAAAATACTTTGGATGCAGCCGCCTATAAGTTTTTCTAAGTATCTGGGGTTTGTGATGAGGTACTTTAGTTTTACCAAGCAGACCAAGGGTGTCAACATGTCTGGGACTGGTTGAGATGGAGGGAGAGATGTCAGATTTTCTTGAGAAGTGTGGTCTTATTAAAGAGAAACAGCTGGGGATAGGGACTGACAATGCCTCTGTTATGACGGGGATTAACAATGCAGTCCATAAAGTGCTGAAGGAGGAGTATGGCCTCAAAGATTTCGTTCTCGTTTGCCCTGTGTACCACTCTGGGCAGCTGGCTGTAAGTCATGCTTCCAATGACACCATCCCCCCGTAGTGTTGAGTACTTGATACAAGAGACTTATAATTGGTTTTCAGTGTCTCCAAAGCGCAAGGAGGCCTACAAAGCCATATATGAGACCATCAAATATGGGGAGAAACTTATACAGATAACCAAGGTGTGAGCCACACGTTGTCTCTCTATTGAACCGGCGGTTTCACGCATTTTGAACCAGTTGGAGGAGCTCAGACTGCCTTTTACAGTCAGCAAGTCCAGTGAGCTCTGCTACATGGCTGAGGTTTTATACTCTATGTACAATGATCATTGGAACAGGTTGTATCTCACTTTTTTTAAGTCAGTGCTGGGTGAGGTACAGTTGGCCATCAAGACTTTTGAGGGAGAGCATGTAGATCCACTTAAGCTACTGGACAGCTTCATTAGCCTGAGACTTCCAGACAACATCGAAGCATTGCAGTACATGTCGGTTTTCAGTGTGGATGTAACTCTAAAGCACAATAAGAGCCTTGGAGAAATAGTAAAAGTAACCAAGCTCCTTGGCTACTCCTCTATAGAGACGGACTAGGTTGTCCAGCAATGGCGTCCCATCCATCTTACTAATTGGAACGAGACAACAAACACACTGGGATTCTGGAGTGAGATTTGGAACTTTAGAGATGCAACTGGTACCAACCCGTTTCAATAACTTGCCATGGCTGCTGTGTCCGCATTGTCCTTGCCACACTCAAATGCCGATGTTGAGAGAGTATTCAGCAAAATTAGTGTGGTAAAAGGCAAAATCGGATGTCTTTGCAGACATTAAATTCCATCTTCTATAGATATATATAGACTGAAGCTGTCTGGTGAGGCTTGTTACGAGCACCAGCTGCCTAATCATGTGCAGCTTTTTGGCACATCAGCCGCTTACTCATTTAAGTCAGCTCCCTCAGTTGCTAAACCTGCCATGGAGAGCCTTGACCAACTTGATGATGACCCACTCTTTCTGTGAGCAGGCAAGCACAGCCTGTGTGTGTGTGGAGGGAAATCATATTAGTTAAAAAAATATATAATAATAATAATAAATAAATAATAATAATAATATTACTGATAATAATAATTTCCATTATTTGATCACATGTCATTGATTCTTTGTTGTCTTTTTTTGTTCCATTTAGATTGTTAATGTTAATATTAATGTCATGTAAAAATTGTAATGGTTCAAAATGTCATGTTTTACCATGACTTGTAGGCTCCTTAGAGCACCACAAGGGAAAAAAGAAAAAGTAAAAAAAAAAAAATTGTAACTCCGCCATAGTGTCCCTTTATGCTTCATTCTGCCAGTCCCAAGGCCGGGTAAAGGAGGAGGGTTAGTATTGCAATAAAATAAACATTAAAGCTACAGTGTGTAATAATTACAGGGATATACAGTCAGAAATGTAATATATTATACATAACTATGTTATTTATCATCATCTACGAGCTCAGCCTCTGAACCTTAATATTTGCGTTGCCTTAGAAATCGTTATTTATAATTACATAGGAGCGGGTCTCGCAGCAATGGAGGCAGACATCTTTGCGCTACGGCAGCGCAGAGCCAACAAACTAGCGATTGCGAGATCGCCAAAATGTCACAACGATGTAGAAAAAATAACGGGTATATTTATTATCTTAAGTCTACATGAAATCTATACCCTACACAGACTAATGAAATACTATCTGTAAAATTATCTATGTAAACAAACCTCATCACTTGAGAAGGTAGGTGATGCGGACGTCGTGGAAGACATTTTGTCCCGTAACGCTCACCGTACTGTTGGGGGGGAGAAGCGGTGGGGGGAGATGTTCATGTTGCTGCAGTCTGCAGTCTGACCGCTAGATGTCGCTAAAAGTTACACACTGTAGCTTTAATAAAAATAAATAAATAAAATTTAAAAAAAGGTATAAATAAACATTAATGTACAGAAAAAGTAGCTCTATATAATTTGAGTGTTTTAACTCACTTTGTCTCTCTCTAACAATGTTATTTCTCCCACAGCGTTAATAACATCATGTCAGTTTTTGTGTTCGTCTGTTTGTCTTGTCTTTTGTGTTTTCTCCCTTCCACCAGGAGGCGCCTGGCTCCGGTTCGCCTCCTCACACACCTGCAAGCTGTTGCCTCATCACCGGACTATGCTTAAGCTGCTGGTTGCCACTACTTCGACACCAGAATGTTTGCCAGTTAGGGGTACTCTAGCCAAGCCTTGTTTATGCTGAGTCTAATCTGAGTTTTTGTATATTAAGTTTTTGTCCTCTAGCCAAGCTGAAATCTCATAGAGTTTTACTGAGCGCTTGTTTCTCCCTGAGACTAAACCTTGTTTGTTCTTTGCCTTTTCGGCAGGAAGCCTTCCTGCAAACTGGACCCTTTTGGACCGCCTCCTCCCGAGTGGGATCAACTGAGTCTTGCACTGAGCGATGGATTCCAAACAGGAGGTTTGGATCCGGCCACCTTTGAGCACACTGAGATCACACTCTGAGTAGGGAAGTCATCTTCACCACGACCGTTCAAGTACCACAGGAAAACTGAGTTGCAACCAGCGGCTGCATCATTCCACTCGGTCCGAGTTCTGGGTAAACCCTGTTCCGCCCTCCACCGAATCAAACATCGATGGAAGACCAACACACAGACTGGAGTCTTCGTGTCTCTTCTTCTCTGGAAACGTGAGTGGCGTCAAATCCTCTCCTTCAAGATTAACAACTCCAATTTCCCACTGAACCTGAATCTAACAATCTCTCTTCCCCTCGTCTTCCAGTTTTCTTCCAGAGTTCGGAAGAACTCTGCACTGAACCCATATACTCTTCAATAAAACCCGTTGAACCTTTTTACTGAGTCTCTCTGTTTGGCTTCGCTGCATGTGGGTCCAAGCCTCAGAAAAATAATGACAGAACACTCTGGCCTAACCGCTGACCCCGCAGAAGCCATTCAGAGAGCCCTTCGCCTTCAACAAACAGTCATCCAGAAACACCACAGTTTTTTCCTCGATCGGAGTAATCAACAGACTGAGTTAAACTGCCGAGTTACAGAGCTAACTGAGGCCGTACGTTGTTCTCTTCAGGCTTCGGGCCCTGCCGGAGAGCTAGCCCCGCAGCAAGCTAACCAGGTTGTTTGTCCTCTTCCTCATACAGAGCAGTGACGTGCGGTCAGGGGAGGCAGGTGAGGCAGTGCCTCACCAGCCATCATGGAAAGAAAGAAAATATATAATCATAAAGTAATTTAAATTGTTATATTCATCCGGTGGTTTGTACTAAAAAATATTCATTTTTCATGTAGCTTCACCAATTTCGATTTTTATTTGTTCAAAATCGCTGAATTTTCTTATTTTCCCATTCAAATGCTTGGAAGCGATGCCGGTGAGGCAGCAGCGAGCTCTGCCTCACCTTGGATTGCGCAACCCCTGGCTCTGCGCTGGCTGCAAAGCGGAGAGAGCATGTTGCTGTACGGCGTCAATAAAATGGTTTAAACAAATGTAATATGTGAACTTATTTCTAATAATTTGGCTTATGTATATAATGTACAGAGCTTTTTGTCACCAACTGTGTTTGTGTAACGTGTTTCGTGTAATGAGCGATTATAAACGGCAGAGAACAAGTTCGAGGTGAGGCAGGCAGTTCTCTTGCCTCATGGCAGGGGGTGCTCAAGAGACTGAAAACATAAGGCAGGAACAGGACGGATCAAGGAAGGCTTTCTTCCCTGGCAGTGATCTCCATTGAGACAGAGAGACTTTTAAAACTGAAGGAAGATAAGGAGGACTTATATTCATTTATAAGTAAAGGTAAGACAGTAATAACATTTATTTTGTTTTGTTTTTTAAGGAAATGTGTGTTTTGTGAGCTACAGTTTGTACGTATGTGTAAGGATGCAGAAGTGAAACATAACCTGTAAACTGCTGTCAATCTATGCATCTATTTGCAAATCTGATTCTGATGACGTCAGTGCCTCACCAGCTATGAACCTCACCGCACGTCACTGATACAGAGTGTCAACTGGCTAATCCCCCCAGGTTCGATGGGGACCCAAAGAAATTTCGTGGATTTCTAATGCAATGTATCATCCAATTTAATCACGCTCCAAGTAAGTTCCTCCAGGATTCATCTAAAATATCATACATTATTTCTCATCTCACAGACCGAGCCTTGGATTGGGCTGAGGTAAGATTTTCTTCCTCATCCAATTATAGATGCACTTTTGATCAGTTTCTCAAAGAGTTTAAACAAACTTTCAACTATGAGACTGACAAAACACTAAGCTCTCGAGAATTTTTGAAGCTTAAGCTTAAGGACGGAAAACAGTTTCTGAATTCGCCATAGATTTTCTAATTATGGCAGCTGCCTCAGGCTGGAATGAAGCAGCCCTTAAGGGGTTTTTCTCAAGCACTTTGTGAATCTATCAAGGATGATTTAGCCATCTTACATGAGCCTGAGTCTCTAGAAAAGTTAATAAACCTCTCTATTCGCTTGGATAATCATATTCGAGCCCGAGCTAAGGAGAAAAATAGCAAGATGGCTCCTACCAAGCCTCCAGTAAACAACTTCCCTGTCAGACTGCCTGCTAATCCTTCTGCACCTGAACCCATGCAGATTGGCAGCAATCGAAGCAACACAGAATGCTATCCAAACTCTGCTTATATTGTGGTGAGGTGGGCCATTTTGTAGCTTCTTGCCCTCTGTTGGGAAAAGCCAGGGTCCAAGCCTTAGAAAAATCATGACATAAGTGGTATTTTGGAAAATGAAGAGAGATTACCACTACAGCTTGGTTCTTGTAATGTTTTGTTTTAATTTGATTCATGATGAGTGGGATAATGTAAGTTATTTAAAATGAGTCCTACGCCCAGATCAACGGCAGTTTTCTGATTTCTTCATCATCTCTAGTTTCGATGGAATCTTTTATCCAAAAAATATTACTAACCTTTCTGAGTTGACCTTGTTAACAAATAGATTGTGCCTCTTATGTAAATGATACAATTCCTACCAATGAGACTCCAAGATTTAAGCCTACCCATTTATTGGATAGCTAGCATTTTCAGACACACCTATCTATTTTAAATATACCTGTACTTTAGCCCTTACTCCAGAAGTGTCACTTAATAGCTATGTGAACACTCTACTGGAAGGCTCTATTAAATTGAATACTATGGCACAAGGGGAACAACAGGGCAACAGGTACTGGCTTAAATTATTATTATAAACAGTTTTTACTTACTTTTTATAACTTTTTTTGACATACAGTATCATTCACAGGAGCTCAAGTATTCTGTCAATATAATTTTTATTCAAGTACAGATTTGTTTTTGTTTTTTTGGCAGCAGTATGGAGCGGTGTGGCAATTGCCATACCGCTCCACTTGTTTCATGTATATAAATTGCTTTATTATAATTATGCAGAGAGTTTTACAGTTCATATGGACACTGCAATGTAAGTAGAGCAGAAAAACAGAAGAAGAAGAAGGAAAAAGAAAAAGAAAAAAAAAGGACAAAAGATGAAAGAAAGAGGAGATAGAAAGGAGACAATGACAAGTACAGATTTTTTAGTAACGGAAAATCGTATATAACAGATGAAATGTTTTTTAATAGATTAAAAATGGAATTAATGCATAAAACTATTTAGTATTCAGGGTTTGATTCTGTCTCAAAAATATTTTTCCACTGTGATGTCAAGAAATCCATCACATAAAACTGACTGATTTTTATCAAACTGTCCTTATTACCTTCCAGTCATACCCCTGAACTAAAGTATTCTCTGTGGTAATGATTGAAACAGTGTGAAAAATCCTCTTTTTTTATGTACAAAGCTAGAAAGAACCCCCTAAAATGAATGTTTTGGTGTAATAAACTCAGATTCCCAGGATATATTGCTTGGATAGGGTTGAACTTCTCACATACTCTATTAGTGAAATTACTAATTACCACACACTGTTTGAAAATCTGAGAAATCAGTGTAACTTCCTCAAATACTGTTCAATCCTAATGGGAATAGGCACAGTTGTAAATCATATAGAGCCTAACAAGGGATTATAGTTTGGTACAAATCCATGGGTTTTTGAGCAAATTAGAGGATATTGTATACACCTGTAACACATTTTTTTTAATCTTTACAAATTTGTTCTCAAAGAGCACAAAAAATTACATTGCCAAGAGAAAGCAATCTTGGATATCCATGTATTTATTCATCATTTTAGAGCAAACTTTTATTTTTTTATTTTATACACCCCACAGTCCATAGAAATCCCAGTTTAAACAGATCATAGGTAGTTGCTGCCATCCAGGGATGTTATAAGGAACTGCTTTGGTTATAAATTATTTAATTGCCTTAAATATTACTCAAGTAATACAAAAGTGGCAAAGCAATTGTCTTTATGTACCTGTGAATGTTAAAACGTGCATGCATTTAAGAAGAAAATCTGAAGATAAATAATAAAGAATATAATTTATTGGACTGAGGCATATATCTATTTCTGATACTATAATAAATGGTGGTATGTGAAAATAGGAAAGAAAAAAGAAAAATTATTTGAATGATTAACACATTCAATTTGTCAAGAAAATATCTTTCTATAATTTCTTTTTTAGTTTTCAAGTGCTTTTATTGCGATATATTGTTTCTTTTACCAGAATAACTATGCAATTGCTTTTTATGTTTTCAAATGTCAAAGAATTGAAAAAAAGTGCTTCCTGTTATTGAAATTTCAAATATAACTAGAGGTTTAATTATGGAATATATGGTGTTTGTTATCAATTAAATAATCAATTCAAAGGTCTACACATCTGAAAACACTGAAAACTAATCCGCAATATTTTGGTTTTTTGCTTAAGGTTGCTTTGCACTCTCTCCTGAGGTTACCTGTGCTTTTTTTAGACGTATACAGTTCCCTCACCCGCTAACCAGCACATTTAAGTGCATCTTTTTGTGATGTTCTTATCCATTTCGGTGACATTTTCAAGATTATTATTAAATTGCTATCCTATTGTTTTTAAACCACCTCTTTCTTTCTTTTTTTTTTTTTTTACAACCTTCTTCTTCTTTTGTCTTAAAAGTATTTTCTACTGATATAAAAACAATAAAGAAGAATGGTCTTCTTCTCCGCTCATTTATGCCATTGGCCATAGGTTGTTTTAGCTCAGATTGTAACTCATTACTCAAGTAACTGTAATAATATTATGAAAATGTGTAACATATTATATTACAAACGTGTCTTTTATCACCTGTAGTTTCTTAGCTTTATTGAATATCTTTGTAGGGGTCCCGGGAGAAGGGAAGATGTCCTTAGCTGGGAAGATTACTTCATGGGTCTGGCTGTCTTGAGTGCTAAAAGGAGCAAAGATCCAAGTACACAGGTTTGTTGTTGTCTGGCTATTCTATTATAGTAACAATAATGCTCTAAAAAAATGAGGCATTTAAATTAAGCTAAATTGGCAAATTCAGGCCATAATATTTTTTTAAAAACATTTTTATATATTTTATATCATACTTTATAACTGTACAGACCAAGTCAAATGTAAGACAGAAAACATCACAATCACTGCAAGAGGAGTTGACAAGTTTTGAGACTCAGAGAAGTTGGTTGGGGAAAATATAGTTACAGGGTTGGAGATGGAGGGAAGAACAGGAGCATTTGGAACATACAAGTTTAAGTCAGCTCACAAAAGAGTTAGGGGACTCAAACCATGGCTGCTACCAAACGGCTGGCAATGAGGTTGTTTGCAGCGAATGATGTTAGCCAGTCCAACCGTAGTAGCCTACCTCTTCAAACAAATGAAAAAGAGCAATTACTGTAAGCAGACAGTAACACAGCATGGATCATTCATTCAGGCTCAATGAGCATTAGGATTCAGTTCACACCTCTTATTTAAAAGCCATCAGCAGTTAAATCAGAAAGGTTTTTTCAGATAAAACACAAGTAATTATGAATTCTACTAATCTTTCTTGACCAAGCAGGGTATCTATTAAAGGAAAACAGCATTTTTTTTTCATTGGGCAGTAGCCGGCTGCTTCGTTTTTAAAATATATAAATATAAAAAGATATAACCACTGATGTCTGGGGGACAGCCTGCATGTTATGAATGCTGTTGTACCATAAATGATAAATTATGAACAGTTTAGTTTGTGCCTTCAAGTCATTTGGCCATAGGAAGACGTTACTTGGATATAATGGAATATCTTCAGAACAGCTCCAAATGACACAAAACTCATATGGGTGAGTAGAACATGATGTAATAACATAAAATCAAGGGCCCAGCGAAAAAAAAGAAAAAGGCGTTTCCCTTTAAGCAAAGATGTTCCCTGCATATTTCTGATGCTTGAATGGAGGGGGACAGGGGTTTGGTTCTGTCCCAGTTCGGTTGGCTCCATTGCATGGAAATGCAGTCTGTTCATCCAACAGGTAGCTCAAGAAGAGATCTGAGGTATTCTATTGCAACAACAAAATAAAACTTGCAGGGATTTAATTTTGTCACTCACAGTATTCTTGGAAGAGTGGGTCCCCTTAAAATAGAAAAATAATCTATAGCTATTGCCATAAATTACATCAGGGTTATAATTACATAGATAATACATAATTGGAGTGCAATATGAGAATGTAGATTGAGAAAAGGGGGTATTTTCCAACAGCCTAAGGCTATAGACACATAACCACGCTGACTATAAGCTTTATCCAAAACTGAGGATAGTAAGAAATATAAAAAATTCAGCATTGTAGTAATAAATGTATGCTTTAGTTTGATCCTGTATACAGTAGTCTATCTTTGAAGTTGTTAACATTATTGATGTAAAAGAAAGTTTCAGACAACTTAACCCACCATGAAACTACAGCTGCATTGTCAGCACTTAGGTTCCTTATAAAATGGTTATGTCTGACTATGACAAACAAATAAAATACAATGTTTTAATAAATTTAGACTTTTATGTGGAAATGTCCTTTTTAATGCAAAACTTTTCTCAACAGGTTGGTGCAGCCATTGTGAATAACGACAAAAGGGTGGTTTCAATGGGATATAATGGGATGCCAAATGGCTGCAGTGATGACGACATGCCCTGGAATAGGGACGGAGAAGACGAACTGAAAAAAAAAAAACTATTATGGTATGTGTTTCCTGATTTATGTTTCAGATTATATGTTTTTTCAAACATTGATAAAATTTTAATTATAGAGACATTAACAGGCTTTATTAAGAGTAAAACTTTTGTCTTCAGACTATTCCATAACATGATCCTATTTTTAAGGGAGTATAGTTATCTGTTCCTATTGTCCTGAGATGTTTTTTTATTTAAACAACAGAACATACAGGTAATGGTTGTATTTCTCCTCAGATAAACTCAATAGTATTCCAAAAGTATTATACAAGTTATAAAACTGCACTTGTTCAATGCTGGAAAATCATGGGCCAAACCATCATTACAGGCTTTACTGTTTTATTCAATTTATAAGATATTTTCAAATAGCCCATTTTAGGCTCACAAATGCTTTAAAAAATGTTTACATATTAAGATTAACAGGTCAAGCATTTTGTTTCTCTCATCACAGTCTGTCATGCTGAATTGAATGCCATCATGAACCAGAAAGGTGCCGATCTGACAGGCTGCACAATTTATGTGACTTTGTTCCCATGCAATGAATGTGCCAAGTTAATCATCCAGGCAGGTGAGTCATGAAACTGGTTAATTTAACAATGGGAAGTCAAAAACCTAAAGGGGAATGCCATTTTTTGTTGTTGTTTTTTTTTTTTTTTACATCCAGCTCTTGATTTTACGTTATTATATCATGTTCTACTTACCCATATGAGTTTTGTGTCATTTGGAGCTGCTCTAAAGATATTCCATTATATCCAAGTAACGTCTTCCTATGGGCAAACGACTTGAAGGCACAAACTAAACTGTTCATGATGTATTCTTTATCGTACGCCAGCATTCATAACATCTAGGCGATTCACTGTCCCCCAGACATCCGTGGTTATATATTTTTTTATTTATATTTTTCAAAAACAAAGAGGAGTGTGTATGACGTCATCCGCGCGTGACAGCTACCATTCATTCATCCTGTCCGCTGAACTGCTGCTAGTTTTACTCACGTTTGGAAGATGTCTAGTGCTACTAATGATCTCGCTCTTGAAATGGAATTGAACAAATCAGATTAGCTAGCCGAATGAATAGAAGGGGTAGAGCGTAGCCGTCTGTGGCCCAGGCTGCTGGTCACAACTCCAGTCCAGTATGCGGATGACATATTTGGGTGTGGCTGGCTATAAATTCAAAATAGACGTATACAAAAAACCAATCAAACATATACTAAGTTATCAGACCAGTATATTTATATGAATGCACATTATGAATGAACATTATGAAAACACTTCATAAAAAAAATGTGTACATAAATCTTGCCCTTCTGAGGCATTGTGAAGGCAAATCTGCGTTTTGCATGATCCAAAATTGTGTCACAAACCGAAAAAATTTGCTAGTTTAATAATGGAGAAGCCTTTGCTCAACTTCATATTTTTTTTTAATATATAAAAACTATTTTCTGAGAATGTGTAAATTTATGAGCAACTATGCAAATTATTTAAACATCTAGAAAAAGTGCACTATATTATATAACTTTACATGTGAATCCCAGATTGTTCATGCTTTTTGTCTTTTCTGAAAAGTACTTTAAATAAGACCTACATGTCTTTATCCATGCTAGCTCAGATTCTGATGCTTGAGAAGGGAGGCAGGGAAAGCAGAACAATGCTACATGCTGCCAGCCAAGCCTTCTTGCTAAACCAGGTCCTGGAAAAGGATTTTTCTAGTGCCATTTCTCTCTCTCTTTCTCCACAATGCGTCTTCAACCCCAGCAAGTTGACCTGTCAATCACCTGCAAAACATCTGCACTATGGCAGGAGGTGGTGAGGAAATCCACTCCCAGCCCCGAGCTACAACTTTTAAAAAGAGTCAATGGTGAAAGACCTGGGGCGGAAATACGTCACCAATCCGACAACGACTGGAAAGACACTTAACTAGTAATTAAAGAATAAATATTTATTTTACACATCTAAAAAAAATGTATATATATATATATATATATATATTTGTTGGGAAAGTTCTCTTTCTAGGTGAACTAGTTCAAAGTTCAGCTCACACATTTTAAAATGAACTAGTTCAGTTCATAGTTCGTAATTCAAAATTTTGAACTAGTTCATAGTTTTTTTTTTCATATATTGCTTAATTACACCATAGCCTACTGTAGAACCACAGACAGCAATTATTTTATCAGTTGTAACACTGAAACTGTGCGTCACATTTCATCTTCATATACAGTTTTGATTCCTTATCCAACCAGGATTTACATTAGCATAGAGGGGACAGCATTTCCCCATTGTTGCTTTAACGCTTTGTTGCTGTCCATACACTTCACACTAGTAGCAGCTGCAGCTTTCACCCCTACAGTATATTCTCAAAAACATCAGGAAAATGTGCTGCTTCAATTGTCTTTTTTATGAGGAATTATTAAAAGAAAAACAGGAAAGTAGTCTTTAAGGTGCAAATGTTTTTTTTTATTTTAATATTTTTTTCCATTTGAAATTTCATTTCAGTACATACTAAAAAGGAATACTGGAATCCTGGAAAATTATACCAGGCAGGTTTAAGTGCGGATTTTTTTACTGAAAGCCGGCGGGCAAAGTTTCCAGAGAAATGTAAGATTGTTGCCATCATCCTCACCGACCACCTGGTCATAAACCTGTTTTAAGTAATCATACTGCTGCTTTGTCGCCTCCACGGTCGCCTCCATGCTGCTGTGGCTTCCACGCTGCATTTCATTTTGATGATGCACGCGGCTGTAGGCTACGACACTGGTAGCTGGTGTTGCCAGATTGGGTGTTTTTCCCGCTACATATTAAGGCCAGTTTACGGTGTGATTTAGCCGGGGTTTCGCCTGGAGGCCTCTATAGAAATTTGGCAACCTATTGAACTAAGTTGAACTGAGAGAGCGTGCTGTTCATAGACACCAGAATGAACGAGTTCACAGTAACGTTCATCAGGCAGTAATGCAGTACGTTCAGTTCACATTCGCCCAAAATATGAACGAGTTCATGAACTTTCGTTCAATGAACGCGTTCAGGCACAACACTGCCTATATCTAACCAGATACCAGGACGATAGATCAGTTTAGTGGTCAGGTTGAATCTTAAAATTTTAAAAATAAAGTAAAAAAAGCTACTAGCCTTCTCAAAATCTGTGTGGGAACACAGAGACTGAATGTTGGTTCCAGCGCTCTGAATAGTATTTGGTTTAGTGGTGACACCAACACTGGCTTGTACCACTTTGATGGAGAGCTACTCACAGCACAGTCAGAGGGACTATCAGGAACTCTCTTAGTGGCAGATTTTCCATATTGGAGTGCAAGGGGAAAATTATAACTTTTTGGTCATAGGATAGAGGGAGGATCAGAGCAGAGAGGTTTGAATCAGGAGGGGCTATCCAAGTAGAAGGCGAGAATCAGTAGTAAGAGGGCAAAAAACTGGTCTCTATACAGAAAGCTCAGAGGGGGAGAGGCAAAGGCATCTATACGACAAAAGCCAGCCAGAATTACATTTGGAAGAAAGGATCGACATCTACTTGCTGGAGGCTTCTAAGTAATCCTTCAACAGTAATTGGTTTGAGATCTGGTTAAAGGCAGGGGTACAGGTAGTAGGCACGAGCACAGATAAGAAGGGCCAGAGCTGCACAGTTGAGAATAATGAGTGCTACTGATGCCAGGAGAAGCTGAATGGAAACAAACCAGTAACTTTGCCAGAATCATGGCAAGTCTTGATCTCCCTTTGTCAGGCTTTGAAAAATTATATCAAGGCTAGTTTGTAAAACAAATAATATTACACATTCATAACTAAATATGAACGCCATTTCTGCAGTGAGGTTGGTGGATTTACATAGTATCCCTATGCAAACTGTGCCAGGAAGGGTGGAGAAGCGGCCAGCGGTTAATCCCATGCGGTGAGGGTGTTCACTGCATGGCTCTCAAATTGTGCTACTAGATAGAAATGAGGTGTTGTCAAACACCGCATGGAGAGAGTGAAACCTCGATCACTGAAGTTGAAAAAACATAACTGCTGTAATTGAATCTTTCTTCCGTTGAAATGGAATACAAAGACAATAATTTTAACAAAGGTAGAAATAAGGAATGCTCTCAAGAGATTTTTAGGTGCTTATAAAAAAAATCCATTTTAAATGAGCCCTAGGACTGCTTGTTATCCTCCTGCAAAGACTCCGGTCTGTCTCTGCCCACTACCAGCATTTGCTCTTTCTGCATGCTTAGGTTTACAAGGATTTACCGCCGAATACGACTGTCATCCCAACGCAGCTCTTCTTGAACCAAAGGGGACTCTTTTTCAGTGTTTCCTGGGCTTTTTAAAAAATTCATATTACCCCCAAAGTTATTAAAAAGATGTGGATAGAGAGCAACTTCGCAGCAGTCTGTGAAGTTAAGTTTCACCCAGTGGCAGTTGGCCAATAAATATATACATATATATATATATATATATATATATATATATATATATATATATATATATATATATATATATATATATATGTATATATCCCATATTCTTATTAGGATTCTGTTAAAGTCTGCCCAAAGTACAATGTTATAGTACAGTTTTGAGTTAGAATTACACAGCATTCTGCTCAGAAAGGCTTTATAATCTATTATGCATCAGAAGGGCTGATTTTCATATTATAATTTCCCAGGTCAGACATTTGTTTTTTTATAATTTCTTTAAAAATATCAACACTATTCTAATAAAACAGAGTTCAGCCATAAAATAATGCGGACATTAGGATACCTACTAAAATGTAGTTTTCATAACTATCCAGCAGATGATGACATTCAAAACACGACAGTCATCCACTGATTCATTTATAACAAATATTTATTCACACAGCACATCTCATCAGTTAGGCTCTAGATTATAGCATAAATTGTGTTATTTTAAAAGAAAAATAAATAAATAGCGAAAAGATTAAGTTCATTTAGTTTATACATAAATAAAAGTTGACTTTTTTTTAATGAAATGTATGTTACTTGGTGAGTGAAATAAGGAAGAGACGTGGACGGAGATCCAGGTCCATACGTAAACTACTACACTACTTAATGATGCTTCTCTTTTAATAGAGTCATCTTCATTAGTCAGAACAACGGGAGGAATGTGGAGAACATGTGGGAACCACTGGACAGCAGAGTTGGTTGGAATCATTCAAATTATCAGAGTTATTTCAAGGTTAATTTATTGATGTATTTATTTAGATGTAAGTGCAGCCCACTCTAACATTGGGCTACACAGGGCTGATAAATGTCCTAATTTATGTGAAGTAGAAAAAAATATATACACATGATTATGTACACAATCGAGAACCAGATGGGATTCGATCCCACAGTCTAATGTGTGTGTCATGCATGGTTGCCGATCAGCCAAACAATTCTATAAGAGGCTAAGAAGCCTGGAGACATCTTATAATTTCATGGAATATTTTCACAGGTCAGACATTTGTTTTTAAAATAATTTATTTTGATTATCATTATCAAATAACAAACAAGTTCAGCGATGAAATAATGCATTAAGCTACCCGTTCAAATGGAGTTCTCATAACTAACCTACCGATGCTGCCATTCAAAACTGTCTCTGATTTATAGAGCATGGTGTCGAGTTTTGGCCAATTGTATGAAATTAGTTCATCGGTTCACAGGGCTTCTTAATTTTCGTCACTAACATTCTAGCAAGAAGGCAGCTAGCACTGGACTTTTCACACAAAGGCTTAATATACTCTGGGAACTGTATCTGGTATGATGCCCGGTTAAATAAAGACCAGGGATGGTGATAAGCATGATTACTGATGAGAAGGGGTGGAGCTCCACAGGTGGGACAAATGCGTGATAATGTTGAATGTAAACAAACCAGTTTCTTTGCCAGAATAATATAAGAAAACCTCCATTCATCAGTGAGATTTGAAGATAGAACATGGTTGGGTCCTTAGGCATGAAAATGATTCTAAACTAACTGCTTGGGCAACAAAGGAGTGGCTCCCTACTAGTAAGCATTTCAAGGTCCCAGAGTGGCATAGTCAGACCTTAAAACCACAAAAAATAACTGTTGAGGGAGTTAAAACTTGTGTTTCCCAGTGGCCGCTCAAAAACATTGCTATTTAGAGGAGATCTCCATTGAGGAATGGGCCAATACCCCAAAATGGGTGCAAACTAAAGCAAAGGTTAGCCCTCTCTCAACAGAGGTTACAAAAAAAGAGTACTGGGTTTAAATTTTGACCTAATACTTATTCTCAACTGTAATCTATAAAAAAATGCTTTTAAAACCTGCAATGTTATTTTCTTTTCTCATTTTGTATCGTATGGGTGGAGTGTACCCCTAAAATTAGACTTTTTTCATAATTTTAAATAATAGAACTTGCACAATCAGATACTGACTATACATATTTTAAACTTTTTGTCAAAGCATCCTAAACAAAACTTGTTGCAACACTGTCTATGCTGAACTATGCTGATAATTTTAGTGTTATTTAGAAAATCTAAGGCATGTGACCCATGATTAAAAAAATAAGAATGCACTAACAAATATGAACAATGTCTTAAATCTATTCAATTAAATTTAAAAAGGCAAGTGTTTTTACTTTTATACTGTTTGATTTTCTATTTTAATCTCAAAACAAAGAAATGAAAAACTAGATGGATAAACCCAACCCATTCTTCATAACCTGGCTAGGCTATTGTCATTGCTGGAAAGTTTTTAAACTTGTCCACATAGCCAATAGTCCAACAGTCTCACATAGCCATTATTTGATTGAGGAAATGTATTATTCTTCCTCCTTCTCTTCTCTTTCCTTCTGCCATTTCCATTGCCCATAAGTTTTAACACATTGTGGGTTTAATATCATAAAATGGACTGGCTTTTGGCTGTCATGAAGGCAATTGATAGATGTAAAAATAAAGAGCAGCTATGTGAAGGAAAGCTGATGTAACATGACAAATAATGACAAACATAAAAGAATTTTACTGAACCAAAAAGCAAAACTACCCACAAAATATTTTACATTTCAATAAGGAAAGAATACAAGAGGGATATAAGTATAACAAAAATACAAGAGGGATATAAGTATAACAAAACAGATTAAACCATGGATGAATGGTGGTGAGAGAAAAAAAAACAAAACAAAGCAAGCAATTCAAAATCCAAGTAAAATCTGAAACATTAAGACTTAAGTATTGTGACAGTTTTTGGTTTTAATTAAAAAAGCACTTTTAAAAATTTGAATAGTATAATTGCTTCTTTATATTAAAAAAATGATCTTTCTGTTGTAATGTTTCTGTCTTTCTCCTGCATTCTATCCAGGGATCAAGGAAGTGGTGTATCTTTCAAACAAGTACAAAGATAGAAAGACGACTATAGCTGCCGCAAATATGTTTGAGATGGCAGGTGTGAATTGCAGGTGAAATCCAAAAAACTTCTTTCTGCTTACCAATTTTTGTTTTTGCATATATTGTCTTAAACGTGTGTTTGCTTTTTATTACAGAATAATGTGTAGGCCCCGTAATGATGAAATATTTAAAAAAACATACAAATATGAATGAATACTTGTTCATTATATTCACTGTTTAATGAAATGTTTCATAATTTTTTTGGTGTACATTTGAGGTATATGTAAAAAAAAAACTAAACACAAATTAGTTAGACTACTTTAAAATACCATATAAACTGACCTCATTGACTGGCAAAAATAGACAATCTGAGTTTGATTATTATAATAATAATAAGCGGAAAATATAGTTTCATCTTGTTATTTTTGTTTATTTTTGTTTATTAGTATAACCTTAATCTATTTTCAAATTTCTTTTAATGTTTTGCAGAGAATACCAACCTCAGAGAGGAGAGATTACACTTAGGCTTATGGCCTAAACCTTCTGGAGAAGAAGCAGGTGATGAAGGAAACCCAGAATAAACTCCAACAAATCCTCTTTCCTAATTATACATGATTGTTAAAGATATATTAAGATATTTCTTCTTAATTAAATAAATTTACATTGGTGTAGGAGCATGTGTTTTTGGGAAAAGCTTTCTGAAGTTTAAAAGCCTAACAAGTTTCTTGTATGATTTAAATTTTCTCTGTTAGGTCTGGGTGGAACTTTCCTGTTAACAGCATAATAATGGTTTTATTTTTAATGTTAGAAATTATTCTTGTTTTGTTTATATAATCTGAGGGCTTCTCTTCATCTGTTTTAGAAATGAACTCATACATTGTTTAAGGCAAATGCAGATACTGATTATTTTCAAATCAATCTAACTGATACCCCATATATGCTACTGTTTTGGGAGGGTAATTTTTCAAACAAATATTGCTTTTTCTTTATTCCTGTAATAAAATTAAACCATATAGAAGCAATTGTACTGTCTTATGTAGCCTTATCCATGGCTTTATACTCACTTAGCAACACAGATAATGCAGTAGACAGGGTGTCTACATGTTGGAGACAGCCTTGGCTAAACAAGGTTCCTAATGGCTGACTCGCATGCAATCAGGTTATAAGCTAAGTGATTTTGGCATAAACAAAGAACATCTGTTCCACATCTATTTCAAGTGTCAGAGCAAACTCTGGCCCTGACAGAGCATCCGGTTGTGCACGTTCATCTTTTCCCCCGTCCTGTGGGCAAATGAGATAATCGACTGAAGGCGCTTGATTTTCGAGATTCTACCATTTGAGCATCCAACAAAGTGGTGCATTGGCTTAATTGAAAAAGAACCAAGACCTTGCCATGAGGAGGTTTCCAACCAGCAGGAGTGAGCTGCAGGGCCCCCCTCTTTAGATTTACTGAAGAAGTCATCAGGAGACGGTGAGTGAAATCTATGTTCTCCTATTTATTGACTTATATAAGCAGATCACTTGGGCCGTCTGGAAACTACCCACACTAAATTAATCTCAACGATAATCTGTTTTCCATCGGATGCGTGCTGCAGCATAAATTGGCACCTTGAAATAAATGGAGCTGTTAGAGCTGGCTTGGATTAAGGAATCAATAAGAGTAATCTGCTGAAGTGAGGTTGCACCATAATGTTAGAAAGTGGTGGAAACTCCCGGTCACGGGTTATAAGTGATGTATCATTATGAATGATGCAACTAAAATAAATAAGTACTTATATGTTAAGGGTTCGTTGTAGTCGCCTTATTGCTATGTCGCCCAATTGCAGTTCACCTGAGCCTGAAGGGCTGTGTTGTTGAGAAAAAGGCCTGAGTCAAAAGGGACTCAGGGATAAAGCGGGAGACGACGAGTACGAGTTATTCATATATTTATTCATTCATATATTTCTTTATTCATATGCTGTGTATTTATGTTATCCTACACTACTACACAATTATTATGCTACCATCAAGCACATGAATGAATTTATACAGGAAATGAACATTTGTCAGGAAGCTGTTTATGCAAAGAAAGAGCTTTATTAAAACAAACACAACTATATACAACGCGAGGATCTGCCCACACATGCGTATCCAAAAATTACAACTCCGTGAACGGTCCGTTTGCTTCCTCGGGGTTGGAGGTAACTGGCAGCATTCCCTCCGAGGCAGGTCCGATGTGCAGACGCCTACTGTGAGTGGCCCTGTACTTCGGCATCGCTTCTAACCGGGACTGCAGCTTAACACAGAGTTCAGAGAGATCCGGCCTACGAAATGACGGCGGCCGTACAATCCATCCAGAGGCACCGCCAACGACGCCATCTTCTTCGTCGGACATGAGGTCGACGGTGGCGGACTTCCAGAGTTCCACTTCCTCATGAGCTAGCACACTCTGCCTCGATTCCAGCAGCTGTACAAAAAAAAAAAAAAAACAATGAATCAGCACTATGGGATGGGATGCACTGCTTATGGACACAACACATCTATCAATGCACCTGAAAAATAGTCACCAAATAAAGTCTTACTCTCTTTCTTTTCTGAATGCTTGGCAGCTTCCGCACGCAACGTGTTCTCTGGCTGCGTATATCTGAAGCTCCTGCGTACCGTCTCATAATACGTCTTACAGGCAGCTGGAAAACAATTAAATGAGACTGGTATGAATAATAGGAGGTCACCGCCTCATTATGAGGCGAGATTAGTCTGTGAAAACAAAATGTACAGTTATGATCGGTATCCATCCGTATCTATTTCCTTTTACCGCAGAATGAAAGCATATTCTTTAACTCTTACCCTTGCTCCGGCTCATAGCGCCTGCAATTTGTCTCCGAGTTGTGAAGACGGCGTACTGCTTCCTGTGAATCACAAAAAATACATTTTAATAAAGCTTGTTCTTGAAAGGCTACTATTAGCCGTAGCTTTAGCTTAGCTAACAGTAATCGAACATATATTTACCGCTAGCTTCTCTTCTTTGAGTTTGTCTCTCCCGCACAGTTGTTCGACTGCAGAGTCGCCATCGCATCCAAGAGGAGTTGAAGGCGAGTTGAACGCGAGACGTCCAGCCATTGATCACGTACCAGCAAAATCCAAACAAAGGAACTGGAGATAAAGTTCTTCTGAGTTTAGCTCCTCCAATCACATACGAGGTCATTGTTATATGGAAGGACTCGCGAGAACAGCTGCGTCTATCATGTTTTTTTTTTTTTTTTTTTGCTTTACTGGCAATTCCCTGTAACAATACAGAGTAATTCAAACATCAAACAAAGATACGCAGCAGTTGGTGACATTATAACTTTAAAAAAAAAGGCATAGAATGTAAAAAATAAATAAAAATAAAACAAGGGAAACAAACATAAATAAATAAACAAATAAATAAAATAAACATAAAATAATAATAGCTAGGGGTTTACATTGAGTTTATAGTCATTTAACTTTTTGTAGCTTCCTGTCCTAAACAGTCTTTAAGGAAACATATTAGAAGATGCAATATTGCATATGTGGGAGAGGAGTTGCTGTAAAACAATGGTTTACCACAGATTTAAAACTAGTAATAGCATAATGAAATATTGAAATTCTAAAACAGTCTTTAGACTTTTTATCAGCAATTACTGTGGGTAGCACAACTTGTGTTACAGAAAATAGCAGGCTTTGGAGATATGTTCTGGAGAATCTTGATTTATACCATACTACAGAACATTTCAAAAGGCTGCTGACTTTTTCTATGTTTATAGGTGACCCGGGTTCGAATCCTTGGCCGCATGTCTCTCTCTCTCTCATACCCCCTTTCCTGCCAGCCTACTGCCAAAAAAACGAGACACTAGTGCGGTAAAAACTCCAAAATGTGCTGTAAAAACTCCCAAAAAAAGGCTCTTGCATAAAAGCTTCTACAACACAATGCTGTTGATGGTAGATTGTTTTGAAGGGTCAGACAGGAAAGCTTGGTAAACAAATCTAACATTTCTGAGATGCCGATACCATTTACTGTGAAAGAAAGGACAACGGAGAGAAAATGTAGAGAATAATGTAGGAGTGCTGCTAGAATTCCAGTTCCCAGATCTGTGTTTTCTATTACTTCTACAACCACTAAAACTTATGTTATAAATGTACGTTATTGGCAAGTGAAACCCTGTCAGAGCTCTCCTTAGATATCAGCCCAGTTACAGTTTGCTCTGCAAAAATAATCTGCTCTCTTGAAAATCTCAAACTCTTGCCACATTTCAGGCATCGAACATAAACATTTTTAGTGAAGAATCAACAACTAGTTTTACCCAATCATGAAGTGTAATTAAATATATTGGATATTTTTAACAAATAAAAAAACTGAAGAGTGGGGTGTGCAAAATGAATCGGCCCCTTTTACTTTCAGTGCAGCAAACTCTCCCCAGAAGTTCAGTGAGGATCTCTGAATGATCCAATGTCGACCTAAATGATACTAAATAGAATCCACCTTTGTGTAATCAAGTCTCCCGATAAATGCACCTGCTCTGTGATCGCCTCAGAGGTCTGTTTAAAGTGCAGAGAGCATCATGAAGAACAAGGAACACATCAGACAGGTCCGAGACACTGTTGTGGAGAAGTTTAAACCTGGATTTGGAAACAAAAAGATTTCCCAAGCTTTAAAAATCCCAAGGAGCACTGTGCAAGGAATGCACATTTTACCTTGTTGATTCTGATTCACATTTTACCAACTGATTCTGATTCAAACTAATTTTTGAAATAAATTATTTTGTGTATTTTTTTACATAACATTTGCCATTGCTAATGGCATACACAGTAATCTAGCGTACTTTAATTAAATAAATCAATTTAGGCTAAAATGTAAGAGTCTATAATTAGGTCATACTGAGCCTGATCTATTTGTACCATCTATTTGGGGGATATTTATTGGCACACTTTGGGCCAATTAATACCAATTTAGCATCAAATAAATGAGGCAGCCTACCTCAGCATTGTTGCTGACCTTATGTCCTTATGACCACAGTGTACCAATCTTCTGATGGCTACTTCCAGCAGGATAATGCGCCATGTTATAAAGTGAATCATCTCAGACTCATTTCTTGAAACTTTTCCACTTAAGTAATTGTGAATTGAGCATATTGACAGACAACATTTTATTTTTTATCTTAAATGCAATTTTTTTTTTAAATAATTACTGCTCTAAATGTATTGCTCTGTCAGCTAAAGATCTGTTTTGGTCTCTATACTTTAATTAAATAAATCAATTCAAGCTAAAATATAAGAGTCTATACTGAGCCTGATCTCTTTGTATCAGAGATTTTCTTACCTTTTAGAAAAATGTCACTTGGGGTAAAACTCCCCCTGCAACCTTGATTTGCATTTGTATAGCTCACAGCATTTTCATTTACATGTTAAAGCCTCCCCTAGAATTCCATGGGGGGGAGGCATGGGGGGAACACTGCCTAAGAAAGCCCACGTCAATTTCTGACATTTTATGGGAGTTTTCGGCGATGCCTGCAAATTACTGTAAACTGACGTTAACCTGAACTTCCACGACAATCTACAGTGCCGCATATTGACGAAAATCCCACTTTTCATGCATTGGCCCTTATACAGGACACTGGATAAGGCTGAAACAAACTGGCATCAGAACAAGAGCATGTTCAAAGCACTTTTCATAACCTGCTCCTGCAACATCAGACCTTTTTGCAGGAATAACTTGATAAGTCATACCTAAATCTTTTATTAGGCAAACCTATTGAACAACCAGATATAATACGGGTCCTAGTTCCTGAGCTGAGAACAGGTTATAATCATGCTTTTCCAACAAGGCAAGGCAGAGCCTATTTATATTGTCCATTCACCAACAGACTCATTTATATTGCAAAGCTCACTATGTGAAAGAAAGAGCAACTTAGAGAATAATTGTATTTTGTCTGTTCTCACCTTTTCATGTCATTCAACATTCCAGTTAAAACAATGACAAAAAAGTAAGAAAAAAATAATGTTAGAACTGTAAATATACAGTCATATGTTTATATAACTATTTTTTATGTATTTATTACTTTTTTCAAGGCTACACTTTAAAATATGAAATTGTCTACAGCTGTTCTAAACGAAATTTCATGTTGTTTTGAAGCTATATATACATGTTAAGCTAAAAGAACAAGAGAGCTAAGTTAAAGCTGTAGCAAAACTTATTGTTTATATGTATCAGGGCAGATTTACAGGACAGAGTCTACAAAACAACAGGTGTAGATGTGAAGGCTGAGAATGACCTTGCTTGCACACACACAGAAAAAGCTGATTAACAAGGTAGAAGCAGAAAGGCAGGAAGCAACTCCATACATGGAGATAGGAATGTAGGGAGTTGATCATTCTGTGGGACTGTCTGTGTAAAACTGTAAGATTTTCCCCTATGAAGATAAGAAAAAGAGTCGGTGTTGTAGGGGGGTTCAGAGTGGCTGTTCGCAAATGCGTGCTGCTGATGCTCCTCTCCCATTGAAAAGGCGAATCGAAGCTTCCTTGTCCAGAATTTGTTTGACATAATCTGACACGTACTTACAAAGCCCTTTTAGGAACAATTCCAGAAGATTCACCACTCACCTGTCCTTTTCTGACTCACAATTCAATTAGTCATGTGACTGAAACCACTCTGATGAGGGAGTTAACAACCCATCAGAGCCCCTTAGTGAACATTAACCCCCCAGGTGACCTCCTTGGTCAATCCAGTGAAAGGTATGCACCTTTTGTTTTCACCTAACTCTTTGTTAGGCCTACAGTATATTAATCTCAGTGCTCCCTTCCACTAATTAGAACTGAGGAAGCCTCTTGGATCAGGGGCGAAACATCTTCTAGAAAATTTTACCCTCAGTTGCCTAGACTGTCTATCTGTCCAGCTGGAGACAAGTGTGTTTATAAAAAACACTCATAATCGAGGAACATAGGTGGCTTGGAAACATTGCAGGTGATGGATCAGATTCTGAGATGCAAGACATTCCCCATCCTTCCCACCTTTATTACATTTTAAATTTACATGCTGATTATGTTTCAAGTTCTATTTCAGTTTTAGTGTCATATTCAACTTTAATGCTGTGAATACCAGAGCCATAAAAGTATTCAGCTGCTCATGCAGGACCTCTGTTCTGTTCAATCTATAATTGAACTGTCACGTCTTGGTTGAGGTTTGGAGGACCCAAATGCAGAGGCAGAGAGGCTGAGTTGAATACTTGTAGTTTTAATGAAAAAATGGTTAACAAAGGCAGTCCAAAAATCCAACTAAAATGTAACAGACCAGAAGCATGGAGACATCAAGGGAAAACACGTAGAAGGAGCCAGGGAGAGACGAGGGGAGACGATTGCAGCGATGACAGGACCAGCAACAACAGAGGAACCAACAAAGAGTGAGAGCAGAGGGAGAGCATAAATAGCTGACAGAGACAAAGGGAGGGCTAACGAGCTGACAAGGAGCAGGTGTGAGGAGACAACGAGGGAGGCAAGGGGAAAGGAAAACACACACACACACACACACACACACAAGAGGGCTACAGAGGACAACAGAAAAACATGAGAAATAACATAAATCTAGAAATTACAACAAAATAGGAATGAAACCAATAAAATTAGAAAACAAGGAGCAAAGTAAAGCACAACATAACCAAAACCATGACAGTACCCCCCACTTAAGGGCGGATCCCAGACACCCTAAAATGTCCAGAAACAAAAAACAACCCACCTAGGGTGGACGGAGGGGGAACCAGGAAGGAGGGCAAGAAACACAAAACAAAATTCAGAGTCCAAAAAACAAAACAAACCACCCAGGATGGGCGGAGGAGAATCAAAGTCTCAGGAGGCCGGCCGCGGGGCCGGAGGGGAGGTAGAGTCTCAGGAGGCCGGCCGCGGGGCCGGAGGGGAGGCAGAGTCTCAGGAGGCCAGCCGCGGGGCCGGAGGCGAGGCAGAAGCTCTGGAGGCCGGCCGCGGGGCCAGAGGCGATGAAGGAGGGCCCTTGGAGGACTCCGGCGATGAAGGAGGGCCCTTGGAGGACACCAGCTCTGATGTAGCGGCAGAGGAGGGCGCCATCTGTGCTGCTGCAGGAGGACCTCTGGCAGAGGCTGGCGATGCAGTTTTTGACGAAGGCAGGCCTCAGGAGGGGGACGCCGTCTCAGATGCAGCCGCCGCCTTGGGGGACGCCGTCTCAGACGCAGAGGGGTCCACCGACTGCGGCTCATGAGCAGCCTCAGAGGGGTCTTGAAGCGCCCGCTGAGGGCTCTTGGAGGCTTGGAGCGCCCGCAGAGGGCTCTTGGAGGCTTGGAGCGCCCGCAGAGGGCTCTTGGAGATGAACTCCCGCCGAGCTTTAACTCTGAGGCCCTTTGTTAGTTGGCTCAGGGGTCGTTGGACGGCACAGAGCGGGCTCAGGGGTCGCTGGACGGCACAGAGCGGGCTCAGGGGTCTCTTGACGGCACAGAGCTCAGGCACTGGGGAAACTGCCCCGCTAATGGGCTCAGGCACTGGGGAAACTGCCCTGCTAATGGGCTCAGGCACTGGGGAAACTGGCCCTCTAATGGGCATTGGAGCTTGGGAAACTGGCCCTCTAATGGGCACTGGAGCTAGGAAAACTGGCCCTCTAATGGGCTCTGGAGCTAGGGAAACTGGCCCTCTAATGGGCACTAGAGCTAGGGAAACTGGCCCTCTAATGGGCTCTGGGGCTAGGGAAACTGGCCCTCTAATGGGCACTGGAGCTAGGGAAACTGGCCCTCTAATGGGCTCTGGGGCTAGGGAAACTGGACCGCTAATGGGTTCTTGAGCTAGGGAACCTGACTGGCTAGGAGCTGATGGAGGTGGCAGAAAAGGGAAAAGATCTTCCCTCTCCCCATAAAAGAAGCCCCATAAATGAGACTCCTCTAGATGGGGAGCTCTGACTGCAGGGGGTGTAATAATAAGTTTTTTTAAAGATGAGGCTAGCTGTTGGTCATTAAGGTGAGGACTGAGAACAAGGGAGAAACTGACCTGGTTATGAGGGGAGCTAAGGCTAGCAGCTGGCTGACCCATGGGAATGGAGGCATCAGGCTGACCTGCCGGAGAGGGAGTGGAGGCGTCAGGCTGACCCACCGGAGAGGGAATGGCCTTTTTTCCCCGGCGCCGGTTCCTACGCCTGGAGGAAGCAGATTGCAGGGGGAGGGCAACAGCTGGTGATGGTGGAGGTACAGGATCAGAGGTTATTGATTGAGAGGGAATGTCACAGAGTGATGGTTTGGGTGGTGGAGGTCTATTAAAAAGCTGAGAAAAGGCATCCTGTATATTTCACTTGGCTAAAGCAATGTAACCCGTCTTAAGGAAAAAATCATGAAAATCTGGAAACTTCTCCAGTTTCTCCTTTACCAGCTTAGCTGCACTCACCCGCTTCAAAGGTGGGCTGATGAGAGGTAGGCTGTCCAATGTGGATATTAAGAGAGAAAGGAAGTTTCTTATTGGGTTTGCCTCTGCAGCGTCCATGTTTTGGTTGGTTCCTTCTGTCACGTCTTGGTTGAGGTTTGGAGGACCCAAATGCAGAGAGGCTGAGGTGAATACTTGTAGTTTTAATGAAAAAATGGTTAACAAAGGCAGTCCAAAAATCCAACTAAAATGTAACAGACCAGAAGCATGGAGACATCAAGGGAAAACACGTAGAAGGAGCCAGGGAAAGACGAAGGGAGACAATTGCAGCGATGACAGGAAAAGCAACAACAGAGGAACCAACAAAGAGTGAGAGCAGAGGGAGAGCATAAATAGCTGACGGAGACAAAGGGAGGGCTAACGAGCTGACAAGGAGCAGGTGTGAGGAGACAATGAGGGAGACAAGGGGAAAGGAACACACACACACACAAGAGGGCTACAGAGGACAACAGAAAAACATGAGAACTAACATAAATCTAGAAATTACAACAAAATAGGAATTAAACCGATAAAAATAGAAAACAAGGACCAAAGTAAAGCACAACATAACCAAAACCATGACATGAACTCCAAGTCCAGAAGTCCAGAATTTGTTTTTATAACACTCCATCTCAGTTAAGTTACCTGCACTCGAATTAACGGACAACAAGTTTACAATTATGTATACAAAATGACAAAATAAATCTGTCTAAGTCATAAGTAATTATTGGCTTTTATATGCTTATGATAACAATGAAAAATCTTTAAAAATTAGACTTTAGCGTATTTTCCCAAAGTAAGAATTTTAGTATTAACTAGGTGACGCTATCTATGTGTGCTACATTTTTTGTGGCACTACAATGATCTATAGTGTAATTACTGGCTATTATATGCTTATAATAACAAAGATTATTTGCTTATAGAAACAAAAATCTCCAAAAATACAGTTTGGCCTGTCTTCCCAAAGTAAGAGTTGTAGTATGATCCAGATGAGGTTATCTGTGTATCCTACAAGTTTGGAGGCACTACAGTGATCTATAGTGTAGTCATTGCTCATTTTATATATTCGAATCCAATAAATGGGATAATAATCCACCTCTCCTTGGTGACGCTTTTGAATATTTATCTCTGATTATTTTGCAACTTGCAGACGGAGCATTTGCGGAGCAGCGAGCTCTGCATAGGATCCAATGTAATTCTCCCAGCACGATAGGAGACTCGCTTTTAGGAAACTAAGGTTGTAGCTCACTGTCTGCTTTGCTGTGGTTGTGGTGAGGTGTCTGTTTTGTAGAATAAACCATCTGCGGAGGAGTTATTAATCCGTAAAGCCAACTTTACTGCAGTTCCACGATGCTGTCTCTGCTGCAGCAGAGGAGAGAGAGAGGAGAGATTAGTTATATTTGCCCCCAAATAAATAATGGTCATTATTGTATAAATATTGTTGCTTTTTACAGCGTTCCAGCTCATGCAGCTATTTTCATTTTACAGATCAGTTATCGTCTGATCGCTGTGCTGGTGGCTCTGCTGAAATCATTGTGGTGTTTGCGACACTGATGACGTAGACCTAGTTATATTTAATTACAAATATGAATCCCCCCCCCTGGAGAATTTTTGTCAGCCCCCCTGGAGGCTGACAAAAATTCTCGTATCTCTGGGGCCCCATCCACACGAAGTCAAACCCTGGCCTAAACGCACAAATATTTCACCAAACCAGCCTCTCATCCATACGAAGTCGGCGTTTCGGGGTCTGTAAACGATCTGTTTTTTATTAAGCCTTCAGAGTGGGAAGATTTTGAAACGCTGTTTTCGCGTTTCCATCTTTAAGCTCTAACCGCATTTTTTTTCTTACATGCATGCGTCGCCTCTAAACATGCATGCACGACACAGTATCACAACAACAGTGGCGCCGTACTGTGTTGAATGGTTGCTGCTCATGCTACTCACCCTGCTGTCGGGCTTACAACAGAATCTTCTTCTTCTGGAATATCTCCAGGAAGAACAGAGCAATATCGACGACATAGTTCAGCACCTGAATTTGACTGAACCACGAAAATGGACCCGCAGGGCAACCATGTATAAATATTAGTGCGCATGCCCAACATTTTGTCGCCTATTTTTGCTTTGGCACCACAGCGCCACTTACAGGCCTGGCATACATTTTGCAGCGTTTTCATGAATTCGTGTGGACGATCACATTTATTTTACGTCTCCGTCTTTACGACAAACGTTCTAGAAAATATTAGCGTTTCGTGTTCGTTTGACTTCGTGTGGACGGGGCCTGGGTCTTCTAGTGTTAAAAAGTGCATGCAAATTAGTTGAAATTGGTTGTTGAGTCTATGAAGATAGAAAATGATGTGCACATGAAAGTAGTTGCCATGGCTTTAACAGAATTGATTTAGTGTGCTTGAAGAGCTCTGAGGTGTATGATTCTGTATGATTGGTGCTGTTTGAAGTGTGTGTGTTTGAAATCGCACTAAAAACCATCTGTTTAAATTCAAACCTCCTTCCAGATCTGTAATTGGATCTGCTTAATCACTGTAACCTAATCTGACTGAAAACAGTGTAAAGCAAGATCTAAAAACTATTCAATTAGAGATTTAAAACAACTTTTCTAAAGTGTCCCCAAGGATATATAAGGTCAAAATTAAAGGAGGTAACAAGAGTGTATATATAAAGAAATAAAGCAAAAAGGCTAAAAACATAAAAGACTAAACAAAAGAAAGAAAGTCATCACTTTTATATCTGCAAAATATGTCTGCTTTCACTTGTAATCGTTACTGCGTCACATTTTGTAATAGCTGTATGTGCCTAACTGCGTTGAAAAAAGAGGTGTCCATTTGCTCATTCCAACTAAAGGCTTAATCGTTTCTAATGTTTAAACATTTTGGGTTAAAAACTTTTTAAATATTATAAAGTCCTGATTAAAAAGGGTCTTGGTTGTGCCCAACATATTTGGTTGATAAGTTGTTAATTATTACAGAACAAGTTGTTAAAGTGTGGATACAAGAGAAGTTTTTATTGAAATTTTGTAAGGCGATGTTTAAAAGCTTCAAAACATAACTTTTTTCCCTCTCTTCCTCACTGAGGCAAATAGGCTTTAGCAAAAAAAACCTCCCGTTTCTTCCTCTCCCTCTCACTATGAGCCTGTCTGTGTGTGTGCAACACAAACAAACGCTAGAAGCTTAAAAATGCCATGGCATTCTGTATCTGTTTAAATACAGAATCAGGACAATATTATTATAAATAAATCCATGTTAGAAGCCGGCATGTTCCTATCTTTATGTTTTTTGTCTGTCTGTTGTATGTTAAAAATATATGACCCACCTTTCATCAAATCTCGAAACCAAGACTCAGACACGACAAACTGATAATCCGACCTCGAACCAGCACCCCAAGACAGGATAAACAAACGGAAATATGCTTACAGGACTGCTTCTTAAAATATATGGCAATGACATCCTAACACAAGCGACTAAAAAGTGGACTAATTATTGCACATATAAATATAAACAGTCTAAGGAACAAAACAAATGATATAGCTGAATTGTTAGAAGAACATAAGCTAAATATACTTGCTATTTCTGAGACTCATTTAGACTCCTCCTTTGAAGATAGTGAATTACATATAAAGGGTTACAACATTTATAGAAACGATAGAAATAAATATGGTGGTGGAGTAGCTTTTTACATTCAAGATCATTTACCTGTGAAAATGTGTACTAAAATGATGAAATATAATATTGAAATATTATGGTTACAAGTTTATTTTCCTCACAGAAAGCCTAAACTAGTAGGCTGCTGTTACAGACCTCCAAGTTCTAACAATGAATATCTTGACACAATCTGTAAAATGTTAGCTAATATGAATGTGGGTCTGGATGTCTATTTACTTGGAGATTTTAACATTGACTGGTTTGCTCATAACTGTCCACTGAAGAATAAGATACAAATTGGAGCTAATGCAGGTGGATTTTATCAAATTACGAATAAGCCAACAAGAATATGTGAAAAACAAGATGGTACTAAAACAGCTACATGTATTGATCACATTTTTACAAACTCTCCAGAAACAGTTAACAAGATATCATCGGTCCCTATTGGAAGCAGTGACCATAATCTGATTATAGTAGAAAAAAAACAATAAGGTAGATAGGCAAGGACCTACAATAATTTTTAAGAGATCATATTCATCTTTTAATCCTTATTCTTTTGATGACAATGTGAGAGAAATATGTTGGTCTAAAGTGTTGACTGAAAGAAATCCTGAGCTTGCACTGTCAAAGTTTGATGATTTATTTCTACCTGTGATTGAGGTAGATGCACCTTTGAGAAGGTTTACCGTCAGAACATCGAAAACACCCTGGCTGGACAAAGAAATGAAAGAAGCTATGAAAATGAGAGACCAAATGAAAAAAACTGCGATTATAACTGGGAATAAGGAAGACTGGTGCCTCTATAGGAAAGCAAGTGTCATGATGGGTCTTAGGTTCTTAGCCCACATGCAGAACACAACGGAGGCTGGGTAAAAGTTTAACAGAGTTTATTGAGTTTGCACAAAAACACAAGATCATGAACTGGATCAGGAACTGGTCCGGGCTGGTTCACTGAAGTCTGCAGAGATGATAGTTTGATTAGGAAGCAGGCTGATGAGTTATGAGTCTTTGATAATTCAAGAGTATACCTTGATAGAGTCCGGGCTTCTCTTTGAGAGAGAGGGAACCGTTGGGTCCAGAGACTGTTTGTTCAGCAGAGTCCAAGAGCAGCTGCAGCGTCTTGCTTTTGACTTTAAAGGCAGACCTTGATCTGAGTTTCCAGCTCTTAGTTAAGAGCAGCAGGGGAATCCACATAGGAATCTTCAGGTTTGGCTCACGAGGGCAATCTCGGCAGGTTAAGCTCATCCAGAGCTTCAGGTTAGAGACAGGTTTCCTGTGAGGCAAAACAAGGGAGAGTTAGAATCAGATCTCTCTCAAGAGACAGCTAAGATTCTTCAGGTTCTAGGCTCAGGTCGCTAACCAAACTAGGTCAACACTGCAGCGTCGAAGCAAGGTCTGGCAGCTGGTTATAAAGGGCAGGTCTCTTGATGAGTAGATGCGTCTCAGGTGTGCTGGAAGACTCCAGCTCCAGGAGACCCACGGCGCACTCTGCTGGAGGAAGGTGGTACAGCTCCAGATCCCAACAGCAAGAAACGCTGTGACCAAGCTAAATAAAAAGAAAAAAAGAATTATTATGAAGATAGAGTAAAGAAGGCGGGGAATGATTGCAAAAAAATGTGGAAGATAGTTAATGATTTGACAGGTAGGAAAAATAGAACGCATCCATTATTTCTTGAGACAAACGATGGCTTCATAACTGGACCTAGAGAAATTGCTAATTATTTAAATAATTATTTCATTAGTAAAATAGTAAAACTAAGAGAAAATATGCCTAACCTAAGTAATGAAATATCTCACTTATTAATAAGAAACGAAATAATGAAAGGGAAAAGGTCCAAGTTTAAATTAGAAATGGTTAACTTGCAGAGGGTAAAGGATTGCCTGAAAAAGTGCAAAGTTAAACCACCGGGTGTTGATGAACTGGATGTCAGACTTCTCAAATTGGTTGTTGATGAAATCGCTCCTGTTATTACTCACATTATTAACTTAAGTTTTATGTCTTCAGTGTGTCCACAAGCCTGGAAAACAGCAAAAATAATCCCATTACAGAAAAATGAGAAACTGCCCTTTTCCAGCTCAAATAGTCGTCCGATAAGTCTACTACCTGTGTTAGGAAAAATAACAGAGACCATATATGAACAAATTAATAATTATCTGTCGATTAATAACATAATTTGTCACTCTCAACATGCTTATAGAAAGGCTCATTCTACAGCAACAGCACTAATTAGTATGTCTGATGACTGGCTTAGGAGTATTGAAATGAAAGATATGGTGGCAGTTGTATTTTTAGATTTTTCCGCTGCTTTTGATTTAATTGACCACCATCTACTATTAGAAAAACTTTCCTGCTATGGTTTTGAACAATCTGCACTTACTTGGTTTTACAGTTATTTAACTAACCGGTCGCAAACGGTATTTTAATGGTGCATTTTCTGAAAAACAAACTGTAACATGTGGTGTACCTCAAGGGAGCTGCCTGGGTCCTTTATTATTTTCAATTTTTACAAATGACTTACCATATATACTCCAAAGAACTAAAATAATTATGTATGCAGATGATTCCACTATATATACATCAGCAAGAACAAATAATGAATTAGAAATTATTATGAATAACGAACTAGTGGGAGTGGATAAATGGGTGAAAGCAAATAAGCTGGTATTAAATACAGCAAAAACTAATAGCATGATTGTGAGGTCAAATTACAACGTAAACAGTAATCATATATTGAATATTAATATCAATAACGTCTCGATAAGGAATGTACATGAGGCCAAGCTTCTGGGAATGACGGTTGATAACAAGTTATTATGGAGAAAACATATTAATAACATGATTGCAAAGATGGGTAGACAGTCATAGGAAGACATGCAACCTTTATGTCCCCCAAATATTCTTAAAATGATAATCCAATCATTGATTTTTCTCAACTGGATTACTGCCCAGTCGTTTGGTCAAATGCCCCTGGAAAGATGCTAAATAAACTACAACGTGTACAAAATAGAGCTGCTCGAATAATATTGAAGTGTGATTTAAGGACAAATATCATAACAATGCATAAAAAGTTAAACTGGTTGTTGGTTAAAGACAGACTTTCATACTCATTGATTGTTATGATTAGAAATGTATCTGTATTAAAAACACCTTATATGTTATTTACAAACCTTACTTTTAGTTCGGAGAATCACGAATACATGACTAGGCATGCAACTGAAGGAAACTTTAGTTTGCCTAAAGTAAAGTCAAATGCCTTAAAAAGAACTGTTATGTATAGAGGTATGAAAGCATGCAATTTACCGCCAAATTACATTAAACTGATAACTGATTTAAGGAAATTTAAAAAATCATTGAAAGAAAATTTATTAACTATAGAGGTAAAACACGATTAGGACTGTGAGGGAGTACACAGTCTTCTTCACTTGCTGTGCTTTGTAGTTTGTTTTGATTAGTTTGGATTGTTTCTGTTTATGTATATGGGTATTGTTGTGGGAAAATTTATATCTTTCTCTAATTATATATTAATATTCATATTTACTCACTATAAAAGTTTTCACTCAGTCTGTTTCTCTCTCAAGGCCACACCATTCCCTGCAGAATGTTGTTTGTAGACCAGACATAGCTTCTTCCCATAACAATCCAGATTCTTTCTCAAGGTTTATTCATAACATGTTACTGTTAAGCAAAGTGTGTGTAATTTGTTATGACTCTGACTGCTTTCCATTGTTGTAACTAGGGGGGAACGAACCCTGCCCAGATCAGAACAGAGTAGGATGCTGTGCCATGATGACTGTTCTATCTTTGCAAAGATGATTAATAAATGTACCGACTGAGTGAAATCCATCGATCTCCGTTTATTTAACTAGGATGAATAGTTGAATACTTCTTTCACACGACAATTTGGCGTTGTCGGCAGGATTCTCTTTGACTGATTTTTTCTGAGGACAGCGATTGTCAGAAGTGTCAGGTACCACCTGGAGGAAGCAGTCTTCCAGCCTCAATACCCCTGTTAGAAGGTTAAGGGAGTGAGGACTTCTGACATCGAGGTCCCTGGAGGTCAGCAGGAGGATCAAAACGAACCATTTTTTTGAGACGGTGAGATGATTTTTTGCCGGCACAGTTTAAATTAAATTTCAAAAACTAAATTACAAAACAGCAGATTGTTAACAGATTTAAAGATTACTACAAATCAAATACTGGAAGATTAGCTCAAACAAAGTCCTCTTCTTCTCCATAAAAATTATAATCTAGCAAAAAATTAACTAAATTAAAGATTAATAGGTTAATCATTTAATGCACTAAAATTAGTATAATACTAAAGATTATACATATGAAATAACAGATAATTTTTGTTTTGGGAAGCAGAAAGGCAGTTCAGGTTTTGGTTCCACCTGTGAACCAAAAGACCTCGCATAGGAACGTGAGGCTCTCTCTAAGGGTAAGAGGAAGGTTGTAGGTGCCACCAGAAGGCATTTAATTTTACTGAGACGTCAGTAATCTAGAGTGGGATCCCCCCCAGTTATCCAGGTTGGCACCAGAGGATTGGTGTGTATTGGGCAGAGTTAAATTGCATATCGGGCAGAGTTAAAGTACCTGTAGATAATGGGAAAGGTTTTGCAGTTCTACAGTATGGTAGTAGAACAAAAAGGCAAGGTTCCGGGGAATTGTCAACTGCCCAAGGAGAAATTTTTGGTCAATTGCAAAGAAGGTAGGGTTCTTTTAATGTTGCAAAAAATAAAAATGTTAAAGATAAGATAAACAAATATCATGAGAAGTTAGAGGCTAAAAGAAGGTAAGGTAAGAAATTTACAGATTTTGAAAAAAAAAAATGAAAAAAAAAACTGTTTAAAATTATGAATGGTTAAAAGGAGAGTTCAAAGAAACTCTCAGCTTCAAAAAGAAATTGGTTAAAATAAGAAGTCAAAAAAGACTGTTTAAACCTGATACTAAACATATTTACACTGTATTACATATTAAACTTACACTATACTAAGTTATAATAATGAATTTTAATTTCAATGGTGCTTCTAAAGAAACAAAACTCTCTCAATTTTTACAGGAAGTTAATAAGTCATAGCTAAAAATAAAAAACTATTAAATTATTACAGAAAAAAAAAGTAAGTAGGGAGTAAAATAAGGTCAAATTAAAAGTTTAAAAACTTAAAATAGAATAAAATGGAGGAATTAACCTAAAATTAAATAAAGAAAACATACAAAATTAAATAGAGAAAAGTAAGGTTGATGAAAAAAAAAATATTTGAGAAAATTACATGAGAAAAGTTTGTGACGAGAGGGAAACGTGACTTAAAGTGACTGAAGGATGAAGTGGGGTGACTGACGAGACAACATTCCTTTCCTGAAAAGGCTTCTTCTTTTTTATGGTAAAGATCAACAACTTTATTTTATTTTATTTTTTTTATTATTATTATTATTCATTTGAAACATTGAAACTCCTTAAACTAATCGTTGATATTTTTTTACTCCCTGCCCTTCAAACATGGACTCCCTGATCGGAGCCGCTCCTTGTGGAATTCAGACCTGGAGGAGATGCACCCCCTCCCATCAGCCCCCCGGAGAAAGACAGCCTGATTCAAGCATCAATCTCCCCCCACCCCGCAACGCACACACACCGACACAGCAACCGGATGGAAATGATGGGTTAAAATCTGGGGAAAGCAACACAAAAGGATTTTCATCTGCTCTGAACCCCTGACCCTAATAGCTCGAGCTGCAACCTGCTTCACAATGTGTGTGTGTGCTAAAACCATGAGGACAGAGACACTGGGGATTTTTTTTTTGTGGGGAAACAAGGAGGAGGTGCACCAACATAAGGCTTTCGTTCTCTCCGGTGCTAAATTATTTTTTTTATATTTTTTTTTGTTTGAGGAGTGGCTGACCTTTTTGGACTTAGGTGGTGGAGCTCCAGGACTGAAACCGCCTGTTGGCAGCAATCAGTAAAGGGTAAAGTGATCGATTATATATTTTCTTTTTCTTCTTTTCTTTTATTTCATATTCTATTTCCATAGACTTCCAACTATTCATGAAAAGTTTGATAACTTTCTCTTATTAGATTCCTTTCTGCATCTTGCAATGAAGAAAATGCTTGCTGACTGACATGACTTTATCTATGGGAAAATGTCTAATGAGGGTGATAATGTACGGCCTGGTTGGCTTTCACTAAACCATGATTCTTTTAGTGTAATTTCTGATCAAATTAGAACCAACCTTAAGTATCTAAACCAAAAATTATCTTTTTAAAAGAGAAAAATTCAGCAGCAACTGTCTTTTCCTATGTCGGCTTCAGGACTGGAAAACAAAACGTTAATAAAACGTGGTTGTTTAAAAACAGGACAGGTCTCGTTTTGTTCATTTCCTGCTGTCACCATGTTCCATAATGTTCCATAATGCCTTCACTGTGCGTTGCATTGTGGCTGTCCGTCCCCGAGGTCGGGGTTGCCAATATCTGGTCGATTGGGAGGGTTATGGTCCGGAGCAGCGGTCCTGGGTTCTGCGCTCCTTCATTCTGGATCCCGCGCTCATCTCTGACTTTGAGCGCCGTTCAGCGTCTTCTTCTGCTCGTCCGCCAGGTGGCGTCCCTTGAGGGGGGGGTACTGTTGGGCCCTCAGGATTGTGTGCTGAGCTGTGTTAGGGTTTCTCTTACCTTTCCTCCTCAGAGTCTCCAGCCCAGATGAGCCTCCAGCTGGTTCCAATTGGACGCAATCAGGGAGAAGTATTTAGAGGAGTGGATTTCCTGGGACGGACGCCAGTCGGTTAATTTCCACGCAGTGGTAACTTACCAGCTAGCTCTTCCTAAACTAAACTCTGTGTCTTGGCTCAAGCTCACCTCCTTGTCTTCCTTGTCCCCTAGAAGCCTTGCAGTTCCAAGCCGGGTCTCTTCTCAGTCCTCCTGGATCCATCCTCCGCTGCTCACCTGCCTGTCCACCCTCTGGAGCTCTCAAGTCGAAACCCGACACTCAGCCAAACTCAATCTCTGTTGGCTCATCCAACCTCCCCTCCATCTGCTCCGCTCTCCATGGGTCTTTCCTGATTAAGCTGCTGTTTCCTGAGAATCTTCGCCGACCCAAAAACTATCTCTCTGTCAAAACTTTTCAATAAACTTTTTAAACCGCTTCCTGTTTCGTGTTGTGTCTGCGCCAGAGTCAACTCTAGAATCATGTCAGAACCGACTGGCCAGCAAGACTCTGCAGCACAACTACGAACCGCTCTATCTGAACAGGGAGTTCTCCTCGGCCGACACGATTCGGCTATCTCTACTATTGCTCAACAACAAACCTCAATCATGCAAACCCTTAGCCAACTGTCACTCCAAGTAATAATAATAATAATAATACATTTTATTTAACAGCGCCTTTCTTGACACTCAAGGTCACTTTACAAATAATACAAAAAATAAATAAAAAGAGATGAAAATACAAAATACAGATACAGGAACATAAAAAACAGAGAACAAAAAACAATTATGGATAGGGAAAAGAGCAGTGTATTCACAAATAACCAAGCTGGAACAGATGGGTTTTGAGTCTGGCTTTGAATAAGGGGAGAGAGTCAATACTGCAGAGGAAGTGAGTTCCAGAGCTGGGGGAGCAGAGTGGCTGAAGGCTCTGCTCCCCATGGTGACAAGTCGAGCTGGGGGTGCAGTGAGGTGGATGGAGGAGGAGGATCTGAGGGAGCTGGAGGAGGTGACAATGTGAAGGAGTTCTAACAGATATGGAGGAGCAAGGTTATGGATGGCTTTGAAAGTATAGAGAAGGATTTTAAATTGTATTCTGAATTGAACTGGGAGCCAATGGAGTTGGTGAAGGACAGGGGAAATATGATGGAAGGAGGGGGTTCTTGTGATGGCACGAGCAGCTGAGTTCTGAAGAAGTTGGAGTTTATGGAGAGATTTATGTGGGAGGCGAAAAGAAGAGAATTACAATAATCAAGACAGGAGGTGATGAGACTGTGGATAAGGACAGAGGCAGTATGAGTGGTGAGGGAGGAACGGAGACGGTTAATGTTGCGAAGGTGGAAGTATGCAGACCTGGTCATTTTATTTATGTGTGACTGAAAGGAGAGGGAGGAGTCGAGGATGTGAGAGATGCCAAGAGAGGATAATCTATTGAGGAGAATGGGATGAGAAATGGTATCAAAGGCTGCACTGAGATCGAGAAGGATGAGGATGGAGAGGAGTCCGGAGTCAGCAGCTATAAGGAGATCGTTTGTGATTTTTATTAGGGCAGTTTCAGTGCTATGAGAGGGGCGAAAACCAGACTGGAAAGGTTCGTAAAGACTGTTGAGGGTAAGAAAGGTGTGGAGTTGAGCAGACACAGTTTTTTCAAGTATTTTAGAGATAAAGGGAAGATTAGAAATGGGACGAAGATTATTAAAGTTAGTGGGATCAGAACCAGGTTTTTTCAGAATCGGGGAGACAGATGCAGTTTTGAAAAGTGAAGGAACAATACCAGAAGAGAGTGAAGAATGAATAATGGAAGTAATGAAGGGGAGGAGGGAGGTAAGACAGGTTTTGACCAGAGCCGTGGGGAGGGGGTCAAGAGAACAGGTAGAGGACTTGGATTTTTGAATGAGGTCAGAAATTTCAGAAGAAGTGGGCAGTAGGAAGGAGGAAAATGACTGGCTACGGGGGAGGGGCGGAGGGGAAGTGGGAGGCAAGGCGGTCATATGTAATTGCTGGTGAATGGAGCAGATTTTTTCATTAAAGAAGGTTGACAAAGAATTACAGGTCTGAGTAGAATACATGTAAGAAGGCAGGGTGTCAGGGGGGTCAAAGATCCTATGCATTATGGAAAAGAGAGACTTGGAATTTCCATCATTGGAACAGATAAGGTCAGAATAGTAATTTGATTTAGTAATGGCTATTGAATTTGAATATTGAAGTAGATGAGTTTTATGCATTTCTTTGTGTATGGAGAGACCAGTTTTTTTGTGGAGGCGTTCCAGTTGCCGACCTTTGGCTTTCATGAGGCGGAGCTCAGGAGTAAACCAAGGGGCAGAGCGGGAAAAGGATACAGACCGGGTTTTGAGAGGGGCAAGGGAATTGAGAATATTGGAAAGCCCAGAGTTGTAGTGGGTGACAAGGTGGTCCGGAGAGGAAAGAGCAGGGATTGGGATATTGTCAATGTGGGAGGATAAAATGTCTGTGTTTATGTTCTTAATATTGCGGAAGGAAATCTGGCGAGAGGCTTGATTATGGAGAGAGACAGGGAAACGTTGAAGGATAAAAGAAAGTGATCTGAAATATGGACATCATCAGCAGAACAGTTAGATGGGATTAAACCAGAGCAGCAAATCAAGTCCAGTGAATGTCCTTTTATATGGGTGGGAAAATCAACATACTGATGGAATCCAGAACTGTCCAGGCAGGAGGAAAAGTCTCTGGTGAGTGAAAGGTTTACATTGTCCATATGGATATTGAAATCACCGAGGAGCATGACATTAGGAGAGAGAGTAGTCAGGTGGGTAAGTAGTATGGATAATTCGTTTAAAAAGTCACTATGTGGTTTGGGGGGACGGTAGACTATGGAAATAAATATTGGAGTAGGACCAGGCAGTTCAAATGCAAAGCATTCCATAGAGCGGAAAACAGGAATAGAAACAGGCAACAACTTCCACTTCTCGCGATGAAGTAACGCGAGACCTCCCCCGCGGCCGGAAACACGAGGAAGAGAGTGGTAAACAAACCCAGGTGGAGAGGAGGCGTTGAGCTGGGAGAAGTCTGTAGGTTGTTGCCACGTCTCCGTGAGGCAGAGGAAGTCCAGCTTACGGTCATTGATGAGATCCTGGATGAGCTGACCCTTGTTTGTGAGAGAGCGGATATTCAGGAGTCCAAAGTTGACGGGAGAGTTGATATGACCGGAGGCGGGGCTTGCTGCCTTAGCCAGGCTAGCAAGCGAACTGAAGTCAGCGGTCCGACCGGGATATCGGCGAGAGCGGCGTGAAGTGGACCAGAATGATGGTATTGGATTGGAGTCATCGATGTGGAAATTCCGACGGGATCCGCGGTGGATGTATCTCCGGCGGGGAAGGAGCATGATCTCCGGGTGTAGCTGGAGAACTGGCGGTGGAGGCGCAGACAGAAGCCCACGGAGCAGGAGGAGATCAGCAGCCGAATACTGGAACAGACCAGCCCCAGGTCGGTGTAGAATGGAGAGGACAGTCCAGAGGAGGATACACCAGATGTAGAACTTGGAGGTTGACATTGTTAACGGCAGCGGGTGGCTAACCAACAGCAGCAACGGCGTCGAGTCAGGAGAACAGTTGGAGAGTGAGGTTAGTTAAACACACTCAGACACAAAAACAACGGGATGACAGCGGGAGTTAGGATGATCAAAGCGAAGGCAAGTGTCTTTGCTCTCACTTGAATGTGAGTACACGGCCCAAAGTTCCGTAAAAACGTTGAAAAATACTTAAAAACAGGTAGCGGAGAGCAGCGGCTGCAAAAACGCGCCAGCGTCCACTCAGCGCATGCGCACCATCCAGTTATCAGTGGATGATATAATTGGTGTGAGCATTTTGCTTCCAAGTACAGGAATTAAGCTCTAAATTGCCGTCTTCTTCTCCTCCAAAATCTTACTGTTGGTACTGTCAAACTTACCTGTTGGTTCTGCAGCTTCTTCCAGGTCTCCCATGCCTAGAGACATTGTTTTGCCCACCCCGGAGCCATTAGGCGGCGACCTGAACAAGAGCAAAGGATTCCTGCTACAGTGCTCCCTAGTGTTCGGGCGGTCCCCGCAGTCATTTCCGGATGACGCCAACAAGATCTCCTACGTCATCGGCCTGCTCAGAAACAAGGCTTTAAGGTGGGCGGAAGCAATAATTGATGAATCTAACATTGATGAATACTCCTTCAGAGAATTCTTGGATTTATTCAAACAAACATTTTGCCTACATGTTGGGGAGGAAGAAGCAGCCAAAAAATTATGGACTTTGAAACAGGGAAACAAGTCTGCTGCCGAATTGGCAATTGAGTTTCGCACTCTAGCCGCTGACTCAGGTTGGAACGAGACAGCCCTCAAGGGGGCGTTCCAACATTCCCTTAGTGAAAAGCTTAAGGATGAATTAGCCTGCCGAGAGGAACCAGAAACCTTGGACCAGTTAATTAATCTAGCCATCCGAATTGACAATAGGCTCAGAGAAAGGAACCGTCAGAGAAATATAGCTTCCCCGCACCAAGCTTTTGCTATGACTCCTAGCCCTCAGTCTCAGCCTCGGCCACCTTCTCCTGAACCAATGCAGATTGGCAGAGCTCGGCTCTCACCTGAAGAACGCAAACGGCGGTTGTCTTCAGGGTATTGTTTGTATTGTGGTCACTCTGGTCACTTTATTTCCACCTGTCCGGTTCGCCCAAAAGCCTTTGCCTGTCAGTAAATCTGGGGATACTGGCGGGCAAAACCATGATTCAAGACAACCTCCGCTAACTTTTCACTCATCCATCTGCCTAGACCATAAAAGCCTCCCCGTGCTCTCCCTAGTGGATTGCGGTTCTGAACAGAATCTCATCAGTCCAGATCTCGTTCACCAATATAAGATTCCAGTTCAAAGACTCCCAACTCCTATTTTTGTGTCAGCCTTAGATGGCAGCGCTCTCAAGACCATTACTCATCAGACTGTCCCTCTTCAGTTTGTGTCCCTAGGCAACCATCACGAGCAGATTTCATTTTTGGTTTTTCCCACTAAGAATTCCCCAGTGGTTTTGGGCTACCCCTGGCTAATCAGACATAATCCCCAAATAAACTGGCCTCTATCCCGCATTGAGTCCTGGAGTCCTGAGTGCTCTAATAGCTGTCTCCGCTCAGCACTCCCTCCTCAGAGTTCTGTGTCCAATCCCCAGCAACTTCCAGCTGACCTCTCTAAAGTTCCACCAGATTATCATGATCTACAACCCGTCTTCAGTAAAGAATTAGCCCTCTCCTTGCCTCCTCATCCGCCATATGATTGTGCCATCAATCTTCTTCCTGGCTGGCCCGGCAGTATAAAAGTTGTGATTCTCTTAGGACACCTTAATTAATTTTGTCTTGTTGTGTTTTTTTTCTTTTGCTGTAGGGTCGGGTACTTGCTGG